>NC_060143.1:290654719-290752219 GCF_021461385.2 Schistocerca piceifrons | reverse complement strand
GCAGCCAGCCCGGCAGTTAGTGTCACCAGTACGACCTCGCTGCAACCGTGCCTGGGTTGGAAGGGCATTGATCCTAGTATGGATGCAGGAGATGAAGTCGCGGCCTGTAATAGCTAGTCGTGGGTTATCGACCTAGCTATGCTGCCCTGGTGTTCGGGCAGACTTCTTGAGGGCGGCGCCGTCCACCGACAGATGCAGCCGTTCAGCCCACATCCGGCCCATTTGGTTGGTAGTTCGTATCACCGTGTTGTTACCCCGTAGATCCTGCTCAAGCCTCCCAATCTCACGCCCCAGAACGTCATCTGCTGTCCCGCCAGACAGGACACCCAGTGCCCGCATCTTTGCGAGCCGATTCCGCCGCAGGAGAGGCCCAAGCCAGCGGGCTGATGGCACTCCCAGTCCCCCAGATGAAACAGGGGCATGGAAGTAGCCAACAGGGACGTCCGCTGGCAGGCACAGCCAAGATCTAATCGCTGCGCGGATGGTGGTGTCCATTGCTGACAGGGCTCCTAGGCGGGTCCTTGAAAGGGCCAAGCCATGGTGTATTCCTGGCAGAATGACGGTTCTGAGGGCATGTAAACGCTGTTGTGGTTTAAGTGGTGCCTTGGACAGGACGCTCAACTGTCGCTCGACCTCCTGCCTCGGATGAAAGAGGCTGCGTCCCCTCGTGGAGAACTCCAGACCAAGATACCGGAAAGTGCTCTCAATTGGCAGGGCTGGGAGGATGGTGAAGCCAGCCCTGAAGGTCGCGGTGTCGTCAACCTTAATCTTCTTCTCGCGGCCAGACGCAGCGAGGGCGAGAGTGAAGCACTTTCCGGGATTAACTTGGAGACCGAGGCCTCCAAGGGCAGATGTTGCTGCATCAATAAGGTCCTGGAGCCCTCCTGGGGTTTCAGCGAACAGCAGGAGGTCATCAGCAAAAGCCGCAGCGTTGAGACGTCGTCCCATCACGTTGGCACCAATGTATTCTGGGAGGCGAGCAAGCACGAGGTCCAAGGAAAGGTTAAAGAGGATGGGATAGAGTGGATCACCCTGCCTAACACCTCTTGAAGGCCGCACTGGGCCCAGCGACTTCCCAGGACCAGAGATCATTGTCACCCCCTCCTCGTAGCATCCCAGGATGTATCCAATGAACTCGTCAGGTAGTCCATGTGCCCTCAGGGCGGGCCTCAGAGCACCATGGTCTAGAGAGTCAAATGCCTTGGACACATCCAGGGATGCGACGTTGAGAGAGCGACAGTTCACCCTGGCCTGAGTCATCGCCAAGTCCAACAGGAACGTGTTGTGCAGCATCCCATCCTGAGGAAGGAAGGCCCGCTAACGCCCGTCCAGCACACAGGTCCGCATCAGATGCCCTGCCAGGATCTTATGAAAGACCCTAGCGAGGACTGAGCATACCGTGATCGGACGGAAGCCAGCGGGGGATGCTGGGGCGGCCTTCTTAGGCAACAGGGATGTACGGGCTTGGAGAAGACGGGATGGGAGGCGACGGGTCAAAAGGAAAAGGTTAAGAATTTTGAGGAGGACCTCACGGGGTATACGGCGAATCTGGGCCGGTGTCAATCGGTCTGGGCCTGCAGCAGAGCGACGAGGGGGGAGCGTTGCAGCAACTTCCTCCATCGTGATAGGGGCCCACAGTTGTTCGAAGGGAACCTCGATGGAGGAAGGCAACAGCCGACCCTCCACTCTTAGTTACTCCCGCCACTTACCCGCGCTTGCTTGAATTTCTTCACGTTGACATTCAGAGCACTGGGCAGAAATCACATTGCGTCAACACCTGCTAGGGCCATCACAATGCTTTGTTTTAATTAGACAGTCGGATTCCCCCAGTCCGTGCCAGTTCTGAGTTGATCGTTGAATGGCGGCCGAAGAGAATCCGCGCCCCCGCGCGCCCCCGGAGGAGCACGTTAAGGCGGACGCGGCCTCGCAGCAAGGAAGATCCGTGGGAGGCCAAGGCACGGGACCGAGCTCGGATCCTGCACGCAGGTTGAAGCACCGGGGCGCGAATGCCGCGCAGGCGCGCGCATCCTGCACCGCCGGCCAGCACGAGGCCGACCAACGGCGAGAGCAGAACACGCCCGCGCTAAACGCCCGCACTTACCGGCACCCCTACTGCACACACATCGCCCAGGCCCGGCACGTCAGCGCTGACCCACTTCCCGACCAAGCCCGACACGCCCCGATCCTCAGAGCCAATCCTTATCCCGAAGTTACGGATCCAATTTGCCGACTTCCCTTACCTACATTATTCTATCGACTAGAGGCTCTTCACCTTGGAGACCTGCTGCGGATATGGGTACGAACCGGCGCGACACCTCCACGTGGCCCTATCCCGGATTATCAAGGTCCGAGGGGAAGATCGGGACACCGCCGCAACTGCGGTGCTCTTTGCGTTCCAAACCCTATCTCCCTGCTAGAGGATTCCAGGGAACTCGAACGCTCATGCAGAAAAGAAAACTCTTCCCTGATCTTCCGACGGCGTCTCCGGGTCCTTTTGGGTTACCCTGACAAGAATCTCTAAAAGAGGGGCCCGACATGTATCGGTTCCACTGCCGGATTCCGGAATAGGAACCGGATTCCCTTTCGCCCAACGGGGGCCAGCACAAAGTGCATCATGCTATGATGGCCCCCATCAACATCGGATTTCTCCTAGGGCTTAGGATCGACTGACTCGTGTGCAACGGCTGTTCACACGAAACACTTCTCTGCGTCAGCCCTCCAGGTCCTCGCTGGAGTATTTGCTACTACCACCAAGATCTGCACCGACGGCGGCTCCAGGCAGGCTCACGCCCAGACCCTTCTGCGCCCACCGCCGCGACCCTCCTACTCGTCAGGGCTTCGCGGCCGGCCGCAAGGACCGGCCATGACTGCCAGACTCACGGCCGAGTATAGGCACGACGCTTCAGCGCCATCCATTTTCAGGGCTAGTTGCTTCGGCAGGTGTGTTGTTACACACTCCTTAGCGGATTCCGACTTCCATGGCCACTGTCCTGCTGTCTTTAGCAACCAACGCCTTTCATGGTTTCCCATGAGCGTCGATTTGGGCGCCTTAACTCGCCGTTTGATTCATCCCACAGCGCAAGTTCTGCTTACCAAAAGTGGCCCACTTGGCACTCCAATCCGAGTCGTTTGCTCGCGGCTTCAGCATATCAAGCAAGCCGGAGATCTCACCCATTTAAAGTTTGAGAATAGGTTGAGGTCGTTTCGGCCCCAAGGCCTCTAATCATTCACTTTACCGGATGAGACTCGTACGAGCACCAGCTATCCTGAGGGAAACTTCGGAGGGAACCAGCTACTAGATGGTTCGATTAGTCTTTCGCCCCTATACCCAGCTCCGACGATCGATTTCCACGTCAGAATCGCTACGGACCTCCATCAGGGTTTCCCCTGACTTCGTCCTGGCCAGGCACAGTTCACCATCTTTCGGGTCCCAACGTGTACGCTCTAGGTGCGCCTCACCTCGCAATGAGGACGAGACGCCCCGCGAGTGCGGAGGCCGCCGCCCCGTGAAGGGCGGGGAAGCCCCATTCTCCCTCGGCCCGCGCAATGCGAGACCGTCACTTTCATTACGCCATTAGGTTTCGTACAGCCCAATGACTCGCGCACATGATAGACTCCTTGGTCCGTGTTTCAAGACGGGTCGTGAAATTGTCCAAAGCTGAAGCGCCGCTGACGGGAGCGTTTATTCCGAGCCAACAGCGGCGCGGGTCCGGGGCCGGTCCAGGTAGGTCCGTCATCCGGGAAGAACCGCGCGCGCTTGCCGAGAGGCCGAGCGCCCAAAGGGGCCAATCGACTCCTCCAGATATACCGCCGGGCAGCCAGCCAGGACACCGGGGCTCTGCCCAACAGACGTGAACCGAGGCCCGCGGAAGGACAGGCTGCGCACCCGGGCCGTAGGCCGGCACCCAGCGGGTCGCGACGTCCTACTAGGGGAGAAGCGCGGCCCACCGCACACCGGAACGGCCCCACCCCGCGGCGAGTGGAAAGGCAACCGGACACGACCCCGCCGCGGACTGCTCCGCGCGGGCGGCCGGCCCCATCTGCCGAGGGCGGAGGCCAGTGGCCGGATGGGCGTGAATCTCACCTGTTCGACCTTTCGGACTTCTCACGTTTACCCCAGAACGGTTTCACGTACTTTTGAACTCTCTCTTCAAAGTTCTTTTCAACTTTCCCTCACGGTACTTGTTCGCTATCGGTCTCGTGGTCATATTTAGTCTCAGAAGGAGTTTACCACCCACTTGGAGCTGCACTCTCAAGCAACCCGACTCGAAGGAGAGGTCCCGCCGACGCTCGCACCGGCCGCTACGGGCCTGGCACCCTCTACGGGCCGTGGCCTCATTCAAATTGGACTTGAACTCGGCGCGAGGCGTCGGGGTAGTGGACCCTCCCAAACACCACATGCCACGACAGGCGGCAGCCCAACGGGGTTCGGTGCTGGACTCTTCCCTGTTCGCTCGCCGCTACTGGGAGAATCCTTGTTAGTTTGTTTTCCTCCGCTTAGTAATATGCTTAAATTCAGCGGGTAGTCTCGCCTGCTCTGAGGTCGTTGTACGGGGTGTCGCACGCCACACCGCCAGCCGGCTGTGCACGCTACCGAGTAAGTACCGGTATGCGAACCGCCAGGCGATGGGCGCGCATCGCACGTTTAAGGAGACGCGGCCGGCCCCACAGGCGGCCGCGACACTCCCAGGTCTGCGAAGCGGGGCGAACGCCGCGCGCTTCAGTATACGTAGCCGACCCTCAGCCAGACGTGGCCCGGGAACGGAATCCATGGACCGCAATGTGCGTTCGAAACGTCGATGTTCATGTGTCCTGCAGTTCACATGTCGACGCGCAATTTGCTGCGTTCTTCATCGACCCACGAGCCGAGTGATCCACCGTCCTGGGTGATCTTTTCTTAGTTTCCACTGTCTCTTTCAAGACAGTTGCATAGGCGGGACTGAGGCTTGTGACGGCCCCTGTTCCAGCGTTCTGTGTCCAACGGCCTCACGGCCGATGGGCGTCGTATGGCTCCACATCGGAGGGGACAGGCACTCGGGCGAAAGTCATTCAAAACCGGCGCCAGGTGCCGCAGGCCAGCCGCTCCAGTGCTTCAGCGCTCGTACCACACATTTCCGTTAGTTTTGAGAAGCACGCGTGGTTCCGCACGCGGCGCACGGCTACTGCGAGATGTACAGGTAGCGTGTTGCGCGACACGACACGCACATCGAAAGACATGCAGTCTAGTCGGTAATGATTCTTCCGCAGGTTCACCTACGGAAACCTTGTTACGACTTTTACTTCCACTAAATGATCAAGTTTGGTCATCTTACCGGTAGCATCAGCAACGACAGAGTCAATGCCGCGTACCAGTCCGAAGACCTCACTAAATCATTCAATCGGTAGTAGCGACGGGCGGTGTGTACAAAGGGCAGGGACGTAATCAACGCGAGCTTATGACTCGCGCTTACTGGGAATTCCTCGTTCATGGGGAACAATTGCAAGCCCCAATCCCTAGCACGAAGGAGGTTCAGCGGGTTACCCCGACCTTTCGGCCTAGGAAGACACGCTCATTCCTTCAGTGTAGCGTGCGTGCGGCCCAGAACATCTAAGGGCATCACAGACCTGTTATAGCTCAATCTCGTGCGGCTAGAAGTCGCCTGTCCCTCTAAGAAGAAAAGTAATCGCTGACAGCACGAAGGATGTCACGCGACTAGTTAGCAGGCTAGAGTCTCGTTCGTTATCGGAATTAACCAGACAAATCGCTCCACCAACAAAGAACGGCCATGCACCACCACCCACCGAATCAAGAAAGAGCTATCAATCTGTCAATCCTTCTGGTGTCCGGGCCTGGTGAGGTTTCCCGTGTTGAGTCAAATTAAGCCGCAGGCTCCACTCCTGGTGGTGCCCTTCCGTCAATTCCTTTAAGTTTCAGCTTTGCAACCATACTTCCCCCGGAACCCAAAAGCTTTGGTTTCCTGGAGGCTGCCTGCCGAGTCATCGGAGGAACTGCGGCGGATCGCTGGCTGGCATCGTTTATGGTTAGAACTAGGGCGGTATCTGATCGCCTTCGAACCTCTAACTTTCGTTCTTGATTAATGAAAACATACTTGGCAAATGATTTCGCTTCTGTTCGTCTTGCGACGATCCAAGAATTTCACCTGTAACGTCGCAATACGAATGCCCCTGCCTGTCCCTATTAATCATTACCTCGGGTTCTGAAAACCAACAAAATAGAACCGAGGTCCTATTCCATTATTCCATGCACACAGTATTCAGGCGGTCTTGCCTGGTTTAAGCACTCTAATTTGTTCAAAGTAACGTGCCGGCCCACCGAGACACTCAATAAAGAGCACCCTGGTAGGATTTCAACGGGGTCTGCCTCGGGACGCACGAGCACGCACGAGGCGGTCGCACGCCTTCGGCTCGCCCCACCGGCAGGACGTCCCACGATACATGCCAGTTAAACACCGACGGGCGGTGAACCAACAGCGTGGGACACATATCCAACTACGAGCTTTTTAACCGCAACAACTTTAATATACGCTATTGGAGCTGGAATTACCGCAGCTGCTGGCACCATACTTGCCCTCCAATAGATACTCGTTAAAGGATTTATAGTGTACTCATTCCGATTACGGGGCCTCGGATGAGTCCCGTATCGTTATTTTTCGTCACTACCTCCCCGTGCCGGGAGTGGGTAATTTGCGCGCCTGCTGCCTTCCTTGGATGTGGTAGCCGTTTCTCAGGCTCCCTCTCCGGAATCGAACCCTGATTCCCCGTTACCCGTTACAACCATGGTAGGCGCAGAACCTACCATCGACAGTTGATAAGGTAGACATTTGAAAGATGCATCGCCGGTACGAGGACCGTGCGTTCAGCCCAAAGTTATTCAGAGTGACCAAGGCAAACGGACCGGACGAGCCGACCGATTGGTTTTGATCTAATAAAAGCATCCCATCCATCTCTGGTCGGGACTGTTTTAAATCTTTATTCTTCAATATATGTGATACATAACAACCCACCACCTTATATAATTATTGGGTCCTAGTTGATACAATTTGATATTACTACTACAGCTTACTCTGTTAGACATAATTGTAGTGCCCATAGTGAGAACAAGGAAAACTGTCTATGCTATTTTATTCTTCTTATGCTAATGTACATCTACCTGCAGCGTTTCAGGTGTGCCAGCGTTGTATAAACCTACTTAGTGGCCCTGTTCACTGAGCTAATCCCGGTGAACGTTCCCCTGGCACCGGGCTGGCCGGAGTAGTTGTTCGCTGCAGTACTATACTATTTTTGTTATCCTAGCTTATCCTACATTTATCTAACTTAGCCTAGAGTCAAAATGGTGAGTGTCTAGCTCTGTGGTTGGGCGCACCCTCCCCCTAATCCCAGACGTGGCGGATTCCAGCCGTGAGGCGGCTGGCCAATCCACGCCCCGGCGGAACAGGATAGGTGCGCAGGGTCAAATTTGGTATATGATATCTAGTCGTTGTTCCTTAGATATTCCTTTATTACTTTAAGTGATATCTCATTTGCCAATTTATTTAGAGTTGAAAAATGGTTCTCGTGCCTGAGCAGGTGATACGTGTCAAAATAGGGTAGCTGTTGACGTAATTGCGCTGCTACGTCGTCAAAGAGGTGGCACTCACACACCACGTGTTCTGGGGTGCCTGGTGTGGCCCCACAGTCACACGCTGGTGTAGCCCGTTTCCTGAACCGGCATAAATATGCCGGGTAGGGTCCATGACCTGTGAGGAAGTGCAGCAGTCCTCGTGATGGTGTGAAATGTTTTAATTGCAATCTTTCCCTAATGTTGGGCAGTAATTCATATGTTCTACGACCGGTTTCTTCGTTATCCCATTGTTGTTGCCAAAGTTCTTCCCCCCTGCGTTTAATTTCCAATTTATTTCCCACATGTATCCCCATTAGATCGACTATTTTCTCCCTGTTTCCCTTCTTAACCCAGTACCATGTCGCTTGTTCTCTGATTTTAATGTCAAGCGGACAAAGCCCCATCATCACCGTTAGTGCTCCGCCCGGTGTTGTTCTATATGCCCCTACTGATCTAAGAAGCATGTTCCTCTGCACTCTTCTCACAGCCATGGCAGGCATAAACCTCGTGAGCCTGTGGGCCCAGACTCCTGACCCATATCCTACAATAGATGTCAGTATACTATTGCGATACAGTTTGATCAATTCTGGTGGCAGATGGAATCCCTTGTGACCGATTGATATTAAGTTGTTTAGTGTTTCTAATGATTTATGTGTGACAGTGTCAATATGTGATGCATAAGTCCACCTCTCATCGACGATTACTCGCAAGTATCGCGCTTCATGGCGTCGGAGAACTGGTGAGCCATCTATTCTTACTGTTGGATTCCTGACTAATTGCCCCTTCAAGAGTAGGTACGTGGACTTTGTTGGTGAGATTTTCATTTTGGTCGTATGGCACCATGTACTCAAGATGGAGATAGCCCTCTCAATTTTCAGCTCTAAGTCTTCGCGGCTATGGCCGCCAACCAGCAGGAGGAGGTCGTCCGCATAGGCTATGCCCTCTAGCACATCGTCACTGTTCAGTAGATTGTCCAAGAGGGGTTCCATATTAATGTCTCAAAAGAGTGGCCCCAGGACAGATCCCTGTGGACACCCCTTGGTAATCTTCTTACTCATTCTCCCGCTAGGGGACGATAGCCATACCTCCCTATTCTCACAATAGCTCCTCAGACAACCATATAACGACCTCGGGCACTCCTTCTCACGCAGGCGAGAGAAGAGGGAGGGCCACCACAGGTTGTCAAAGGCGCCACTGATGTCCACCATGATGCCGACCACGTATTTGTGCGGGGTAGCGGCACAGACCTCCGCAGCCAGGGCGATGGCGTCAGACGCCGATCTCCCAGCCCTGAAGCCGAACTGTCTGTCGCTCATCCCGCACAAAACTCTCCACAAAAAACTGGGGCTTGGTCGACATGAACGATTCTTCATCATCCCACGTACACACAAGGTACCAGGGTGAATATTCGCCACTGCCTTCTTTAGCAAGACGTTCCTCCCATGGAGTAGCTAGGGAGGGAAACGATCTCTGATCAAATTTCTTCCCGTTGAGGTTAGACCTCGATTGCTTACAGACTGCTGGTGGAGGCCCACCAGCGATAGATGATATACCACGCTTCATTGCGGTTCATCTGCCCTGATGCCACCTACTCCGACCAAGGGCCCTCCCCACGGGCGCCACCCAGCCACAGCAATAGCCACCTGGCAGGATGGCCATTGCCGGGAGTCCTGATGCCCCAGGGAGATGGGCATCTACTCCTTGGCATACGTGGGGAGTGAACAGTGCAGGCATCAGTAGAGCGATCCCTGTGTTGTCAGGGGGCTACAACCAAGAGGGTACATGGCGGCCCCACCACAACGGACTGGCTACCGTGCTGGATGTTAGGTGACATGTGGTCCGTGGGCGTCGTCAGTGCAGAAAATGGCCCTGCACAGTGCTTGGCAGAAAGTGCACGCAGGAGCGCATCCTTGCCCAAGCGATGGAGAGTGGGCAAGACTGCAATGCAACGACGAATAAGATGGCGAAAGTTCACAACACAACACGGACACAATGCACCAAGTAAGGCGCCCTTCCCCTATCGGCTCGCTCTTCGGAAAAATTTGGAGATATGGAGGTCAAACCCGACAGGGGACCATCACATAAGGCCGAAACGTTTGAGACTCCTTTTAGTCGCCGCGGGCCTATTCTAACCCCCGAACCCGCAGGAGGTAGGACGGCGCTGCGCGCCGTCGGGACCTGAGAGGGTTTCGAGGTGTATTGTGCGGGGGAGCTCAGCCTCCTCCTGTTTGCAGAATAATTGAGCGGACGCTTGCGTGTTCACGCGGGCCCCCGGGACACACTCGCGGGCGGCCGGCTGCTCAGCTCTAGTTGACGCAGCTCCCTGGTTGATCCTGCCAGTAGTCATATGCTTGTCTCAAAGATTAAGCCATGCATGTCTCAGTACAAGCCGCATTAAGGTGAAACCGCGAATGGCTCATTAAATCAGTTATGGTTCCTTAGATCGTACCCACGTTACTTGGATAACTGTGGTAATTCTAGAGCTAATACATGCAAACAGAGTCCCGGTCTGGCGTGAGGTCAGTCGCTTGACGGCGCGTTTCGGCGCGGGCCCGCCCGTGCCGGCGCGCCGTAAGGCACGGAGGCTCGCACTGGGGCGTATCGCTTCCCAGTCGGTTGTGCCGCGGCAGTCCTCACAGGGGAAGTGAAGCGTCTCTTATAGCCTCTCCTTCCCAAGTGGCTCTTTCCGCCTTCCCGTGGTGCCAGACGTTAAGCTTGGCATTCTGCCCTGCGACAAAAGGGAGAGCTGCGACCCAACCCAATGCGAAAGCGAAGGGTGCGTGGCACAGGGGGAGCTGTGTCAATGGACCGAACACCAGTCCCTTTCTGTTCGCAGGGCACAGACCAGCAGGTGCTCTGCATGCCGGCGACCTCTTTTGTCGGCGTGGGATCGCGGCGCGAGTCGGCAAGGGTGCTTCGCCGCGCCCCTGGGTAACCGGGGCGTGTTCTGCCATACCCAGGAGGTGGTGACATCGCCTGGGCTAGGTTAGATGGTCCCAGACCGCCGAACGACTAGGGGACCGACCCACCACCTGAGTAGGAGTGGGTCCTTTGCCTTCAGGTGGAAACTCGGGCTAGTAGGCGGCGAAGGGCGAGGGGTGCATCCGCCTCTCCGGAGTGCGGGGTGCACTTGCCGATGAGCGTCGAGTGAAATCGTCGACGACGAGGCCTTCGGCAGGGACCAGTGCGCTGGCAACGGCGCGTTGAACCCTGCAGCTCTGGAGTGCCCTTGACCTAGGGGCGAGGTCGGTGGGCGAGCTGCAATAGTCTCCCCCCCCCCCCCCCCATGCCAGAGGAGCCGGTCCGGGGTAAGAGACGGGCTCCCAACTTTCTTTCACTCGTCGACAATATGGCTGATCAAGAGGCGAGTGACTCGAGTGCGCTATCGAGGGCGAGTATGTCCACTGTCCCTACCTCGCAGGAGGAAGTGGGACACGAAGATGAAAATGTATACGAAAGACACTGTTGTATCAGCCAGATCCTAGATTCCAGTGTCAAAAACGTAAAAATTAGCCAGGCTGCGGTCCTAATAATAAAGAATGAGCTTGCTGCCTGGGCCATAGCACATGCAAAGCTATAAGGGCGGCTCAAAGAGTTGTAGAAGGAGAACGCCAGACTTCGACAACAACAGATCAAGACATGGGCTGGAGTGGTGGCGCAAACCGCCACGAAGGCCCAAACAACCAAAGAAACGATTGCCAAGGTTTCAAAGAAACCAGACACGGCAGTCTTTTTAAGACCACTACCTGGACAGACCATTAAAAAAGTACAGGAGATTTTTACAACTACCATTGACCCGGCAAGAGACAAAATTAAAGTTAATAAAGTGAAAGCTACCAAAAATGTGGTAATCGTGGATCTTGCCACAGAGGAAGATAGAGATAAGATATTAAATAATACCAAACTAAAGAAGGCAGTCAAATGTGAACCACTTAAAAAGAGAAATCCACTAGTTATTTTATATGAGGTACCTGTAGCTTCGACCGAAAGTGACATATACGAAACCCTGTATAATCAGAATTTTGACGATTTTGAGTGGGAAACTTTCAAAAATGAATTCAAGCTGCGTTTTAAAACCGGGCCTCGGGAGCGAGATGTTGTCCATCACGTCGCCGAGGTTTCTGGTAAGATGTGGCGCAAACTAACCGCTATGGGCAAGGTATACATAGGGTTCCAAGCAATTAACGTCAGAGACTACTTAGTAGTCCCCCGATGCCACAATTGCGGCGATCTGGATCATGTCCATAAGCATTGTGAAAGGAAGTCGGCCTGCTCCAGGTGTGGGGCAGAAGACCACACAAGGAAAAACTGTAACAAAAATGTAACCTGCATCCCATGCATAAAAAGAGGAAGGAAACCATGCAACACCACCGGAAGGAACTGCCCAACGTACAGGATGTTGGAACAAAGGCTAATTTCGCGAATTGACTAAGGCTGAGGCCATAACTGAACTCAGGAAGCCTAAAAGGAAATCCCCAAGCAAGAGGTTGAGGGACGCTCTGAGGGCAAGCAAATTTAAACAATTTTTACAAAAAATTACGCAACCAAGATCTATGGTTATAATACAAACAGATCCGTGTGAAGAAGAAGCTCCCTCTCCTCCCTGCTGGGGACCTGGGTCGAACCAAGAACCTTCTCGGCCACGAAGGCATCCTGTACCTGGGAGTTCACTTCCACACAGCAAAGAATCGGTAAATACCGAAAAAGTCCAGTATAACGAAGTGACCAGCACAAACTCATCCCCTGACTCACCAACCCAGAGAGGAATGGGAATAGACCCCCAACGAATATACCCCAACCTGGAGCATGCACTGCAACTCTCCAGATTGGAGGAGCCGGCAATCCTCACTACGGCACTAAGACAAGTGGTACGTGTCGGCCATGAATATGGCAGAGATGTCACCTTTCCAGTAATGGAGGCTGTGGATAGAATCCAGCTCAAGACAATGAATCTCCCCACCGACTTCGGAGCCCTGCGAGATCTAGTTAAAAAGTTATTTGAAAGACGCAATGAGAATTTCAACATAGAGGAACTATATCATCAAGCAGTAATAACCAATGGTCGAGTAGCTCACGACTGGTCCAAAAACTGGCCAGAATCGTACATTCACACTTACTTCCCACGTGAACAAACTAAACGTGGGTCAGATAAACGCACATAACAGTAAACTAGTGTTGCAGGAACTTCGAAGGGTAGTGGAAGAGAAGAGTCTAGATGTACTCTGTTTACAGGAACCGTACTCCCAAGCAGGACGGATCCCACACATGGCTGCCAATTGGCAAATAATATACACCGGAGCAGAACCAAAAGCTGCAATAGTAATCACTAACAGATCATTCAGGGCCACGGTCCTCGCGCAGTTCTCGAGCAAACACTGCAGTGTCGTGGAACTGCAAACATCAACAGGAGTGATCTACATCTCCAACATATATTTCCAATATGGGCGAGAAATACATGAGTTCTTGGAGATACTCACACTGGTCACCACGGCACTGTGGGGACGCAGGATGATAGTGATGGCAGACATAAATGCAAAGTCCCCCCTTTGGTTCAGTGGCACTCACGATGAACGAGGGCTAAAGGCTGAAGAGACGATAATGGCATTACAACTGGTGGTTGCAAACCAACAAGGGAACCCCCCCCCCCCCCACCTATACAGGCGGAGGGGGAGATGGCACAAATATAGATGTTACGTTGGTAACACCAAACCTCATCACAAAAATTAATAACTGGAAAGTGTGGGACAGAGTAACCACCAGTGACCATAACCTAATTTCTTTCAATATTGGGGAAAGAGAGTGCCACTGGGACATGGGGTGGGAGCTGCAGCTCAATTATAACAAAGCCAACTGCGACCGTCTCGCGGAAGAGTGCAACATCCCGACATTGCTGGAGGGTGATGAAAACGTGGACGAGTACGCCGAAGAACTGGTACAAGCTATCACCAGGGCGGTGCGAGCCGCAGTACCAACCAGGAGGAGAGCCGTTGCGCCCACCCCCACACCATGGTCGGCTGAATTAGAACAGATGCGCCAGGCTGTAAGGAGGGCGAGGAGGTACTACCAGCGGAGTGTCGTCTCGAGAGAAAAACAAAGTTGGTTACAGATCTACAGAGAGAGTAAGGATCAATTCCAACAGGAGCTTAGGGCTGTCAGACTCAGAAGTTGGGAAAATTACGTAAAAAGCCAATTGGCTATAGACCCTTGGGGAGTCCGATACAAATTAGTACGAGAGAAAATAAGATCACCTATGGTGCTATCCACCGTCAGGGACGGGGACCGGATGACGGGCACGTGGCAGGAAACTGCCGAGGCCCTCCTTCGGGTCCTGTTACCTGACGATGTGGAGGAAAATGAGACAGAAGAACAGAAAAGAATAAGAAGAGAAGACCAAAGGGACTACATCAACAACATAGGAACTTACCCCTTCTCTGAAGAGGAAGTCGCTGCCCAGATAAAGGCCCTTAAAAAGGGAAAAGCTCCTGGCCCGGACGGCATTACTGCGGAAGTGGTGCAATTCCTTGCCCCCCAGCTCGTAGCTCCTCTCACTAAGTTGTACAACGAGTGCCTACAACTCGGGAAATTCCCAGCAATTTGGAAGAAAGCTAACGTAATCATAATCAAAAAGGGTCCAGACAAAGATCCTACAGAAATCAAGTCCTATAGACCCATCTGCATGCTAGATGTACTGGGCAAACTTTTTGAGAGGCTACTAGCACACAGACTGACAGCACACCGCATGCTGTGTGGGATGAGCGACAGACAATTCGGTTTTCGGTCTGGGTGTTCTGCGTCTGACGCAATCGCCCTGGCTGCCGAGGTCTGTGGCTCTGCCCTGCACAAGTATGTCGTCGGCATCATGGTAGACATCAGTGGCGCCTTCGACAACCTGTGGTCGCCCTCACTCTTTTCCCGCCTGCGGGAAAAGAACTGTCCAGGGCTACTATACGGCTGTCTGAGGAGCTATTGTGTAGACAGGGAGGTCTGGCTATCGGCCCCTAGCGGCACGGTCAGGAAGATTGTGACCAAAGGATGTCCTCAGGGCTCTGTCCTGGGACCTCTCTTTTGGGACATCAATATGGAGCCCCTACTTGAAGATCTAAAGAACTGTGACGATGTGCTAGAGGTCATAGCATACGCAGACGACCTCCTCTTGCTGGTCGGCGGCCGAAGCCGTGAGGATTTAGAACCGAAAGTGGAAAGAGCCGTAACTGTGCTTACATCGTGGTGCCACAAAAGTAAAATGACAATTGCGCCCAACAAATCAACATACTTGCTTCTTAAAGGCCAATTGGTCAGAAATCCCACCATAAGAATCAATGGCATGCCAGTTCTTCGGCGCCGTGAGGCCCGATACCTGGGTGTAATCATGGATGAGAGGTGGAACTTTGCATCACATATTGATACTGTATCCCAAAAGTCACTGGTTTTATTAAATAATCTCATTGGAATTGGTCATAAGCGATTCCACCTTCCACCCAACCTAATAAAACTATATCATAATAGTATTCTGACCTCCATAGTAGGATACGGATCAGGAGTCTGGGCACACAGACTCACGAGGGTCATGCCTGCCATGGCCGTAAGAAGAGTGCAGCGGAATATGCTTCTACGTTCAGCAGGGGCTTACAGGACTAGACCAGGAGGAGCGCTGTTAGTACTAATGGGGATTTGTCCATTAGACATAAAAATCCGGGAGCAAGCCTCCTGGTACTGGGCAAAGAAGGAAAATACGGATAAAATCAGGGAAATACTTGGGGTCTATGCGGGGGACAGGTATGCTATCAAAAGGAGGGGAATTGAACTTTGGCAGAATCAATGGAGTATTGAGGACACGGGACGCAGAACTTATGAACTGCTACCAGATATAGAGGAAAGGTTGAAATTTACATTTTTCACACCCACAAGAGGAATGCTGCACTTTCTTACTGGACATGGACCATACCCAACATATCTATGTCGGTTTGGGAAGCAGGCTACACCAGCGTGCGACTGTGGTGCTGTGCAAGGTACCCCAGAACATGTGGTGTGTGAGTGCCGCCTCTTCGATGATGTAGCCCATGATCTACGACAACAGCTACCGAACAACGACACGTACCACATATTAAGGCACGAAAACACCTTTAACATCTTAAATACTCTCACTGATGTAATATCAAAGAAAGTAATTAAGAACTTTCTATGGGACAACCATCAGTAGAAGACTAACACTTTCACCGACTTAGACTTCGTACACCCTTCCTGTACCGCCAAGTGGGGACCTGGCCAGCCGTCACACGACTGGAATCCGCCTTACCTTGGACTAGGAGGGAGGGGGGTACAAAACACCGGATTTGACCGCACACCAATCATGACATGTAGTTAGATTAGTTTAGATGTAGAAGATAGGATAATACCTAGAGTACACTGCAGCGACACCAAGTTAAAGGCCAGCCCAGTGCCAGGGGCACGCCCACTGGGATTAGCTCAGTGTGTGTGTGTGTGTGTGTGTGTGTGTGTGTGTGTGTGTGTGTGTGTGTGTGTGTGTGTGTGTGTGTGTGTTGGGGTTTATGGGCGCTCAACATCGAGGTCATCAGCGCCCTGACACACAGTAAAAGGAACGAATTTGGAGAGACCTAATAAAACTGAAAAACACACTCAAAGAAAGCAGGAAAAGAGGGAAAATACGACCTAAGAAAGTAAAAACCTAAGGTAAGGGATAAGATAGCAACAAGAATGACACAGGAAATCGTCAGTGGCTGGCCACTTACAGAAAATATGGGCGAGCTTGTCACACAGGAAACAAGTTAAAATCCCCCTCCCTAAAATCTTTGTAAAAACATTTGACAGGGCACAGAACTTTAAAACTTTAACCACATTCGTCCGAGTGTTGCCTAGAAGAGTTGGCAGGTCGGCTGGCAAGTCAGCCGCGGCCCGCTGGTCATAAAATAAAATTCAATCCAATAAAACGTGGCGCACAGTGACCTGGACGCCGCAAGCATCACACATTGGAGGGTCCTCTCGCCGGAGCAGGAAGCCATGCGTCATAGGGCTGTGGCCTATTCGAAGCCGAGTGAGGAGAACCTCGTCCCGTCGAAAGGAAGTACACCACACACGCGTTGTGGGCTTGACTAGACGGAGCTTATTGTCAGTCACTTCCAGCCACTCGTCCTCCCACCGACACATGACTCGGGAGCTCAACAGCGAGGTGAGTGCGTGCACGGGGATAGCACATTGAGATACGTGTGGATCAAGACACACCTCCTTGGCTGCGAGATCTGCCCTTTCATTCCCAGCAATGCCAACATGCCCTGGAACCCAGCAGAAAGCTACAACCTTCCCCTGTCGCTGTAGTCGGAGGAGGGCATCCTGGATGGTCAGGACTACTTTAACTGCCGGATACAAATGGTGCAATGATTGAAGGGCACTGAGGGAATCGTAACAGACAAGAAATTTAGGAGAGGAAGAATGTCTCATCTGCTCCAGCGCCCGCAAGATCGCAGATAATTCTGCATCAAAGACCGTAAAAGTCTGAGGCAGTCGGACCTTAAGGATACGATCCGGAAAAACAACTGAGCAACCAACGGAATCCCCTTGTTTCGACCCATCCATAAAAACCGCTACATAGTCGTGGTGCTCAGATAAAACAGCAGAAAATGCTGCAAGAAAAACGGTGGCAGGAGTGCAACCTCTCTTGTACTGCAATAAATCTAAAATCACTCTGGGCCTCTTCAGTAACCAGGGTGGCAGGCGGTTAAAACCCTGGATTTGGGGTTGTACAGACTCCACACCGAGCGACCCTAGAACACGTTGCACACGGATCCCAAATGGCAACGTAGCCCAGGGACGGTGGGAAAAAAGGCGGTCCAGAGGTGGATGGGCAACAAGGCGGTGAGCAGGCGAGCTGGGAGCCGCAAGAAACTTACAAGCCTGGCGCACCAGAAGGAGCTGCCGCCGGATGGTAAGTGGCGGTTCGCCAGCTTCAGCACAGAGACTGGGTATGGGACTGGTCCGATAAGCACCCGTGGCCAGTCGAATCCCAGCATGGTGGACAGCGTCAAGGATCCGCAAATAAGACTGCTTCGCTGACCCATATACTGTGCACCCATAGTCCAGCCGTGAACGCACAAAAGCCCGATAAAACTGAAGGAGACGCGGCCTGTCCGCTCCCCAAGACCTGTGGCTGAGGCACTTGAGGATGTTCAGTGCCTTCAGGGATCTGGCTTTCAAGTCACGTAGGTGAGGCAGCCATGACAACCTGGAGTCAAAAATTAGTCCCAGAAACCGCACTGTGTCTCTAAAATGTAGGACAGCATCCCCCATATGCAAGGCAGGCAAAGTAAAAAGACGACGAGAACGATGAAAATGAACACAAACACACTTATCGGCAGAAAAACGAAAACCCGTCTTTGCAGCCCACTCCTCTAACCGCCGCACTGTTAGCTGCAACTGACGGCTCATGGTTGCAACACTGGGGGAGGAACAGAAAACAGCAAAGTCGTCCACAAACAAGGAGCACTGTACTGGACTCCTCACTGTAGACGTTATACTGTTGATGGCGATGGCAAAGAGAGTAACGCTTAAAACACTGCCCTGGGGGACACCGTTCTCCTGCTCAAAGCGATCAGACAGTGTGTTACCAACGCGGGTCCGAAAAAACCGCTGAGACAGGAAAGACCGAATGAAAATGGGGAGGCGGCCACGAAAGCCCCATTGATGCAGTTGTGCAAGAATACAGTGTCGCCAAGTAGTATCATATGCCTTACTGATATCAAAGAAGATACCGATACAGTGATGCTGACGGAGGAAAGCCTGCTGAATAGCCGCCTCGAGGATTGTCAGGTTGTCGACTGTGGACCGAAATTTTCGGAATCCACACTGAAAGCGGCTAAGGAGCTGCCTGGTCTCTAGCAGCCAGACCAGACGACGGTTAACCATTCGTTCCAGGGTCTTTCCGACACAGTTTGTCAAGGCAATACTACGAAAACTACTGGGACATGTGCGGTCCTTTCCTGGTTTGAGGAGAGGGATAAGGATAGCCTCCCTCCACGAGATGGGGAACACTCCTGTCCGCCATATGAGATTAAAACATTCGAGGAGGATTTCCTTTGACGCGGCTGGCAGATGGCGAAGCATGGAGTACCGGATGCGGTCGTAACCTGGTGCGGTGTCAGAAGCCGCAGTAAGTGCCGATTCAAGTTCCAACATGGAGAAAGGGGAGTTGTAGGCCTCGGAATTGTTCGACCGAAAGTCCAACTTCGCTCGTTCGACAGTCGCACGGTAGTGACGAAATGCCGGATCCTGGGTTGCAGTGGCAGTACTTTGTGCAAAATGCTCTGCCAGCGTCTGAGCAATGGCTCTGGGTGTTGTTTGGAGGCATCCCTGGTTCAGGACTACAGCTATTGGTAGACGGCTGCGTTTACTGGAAATCCTCCGAATGGTGGTGGTAGTTGTTGGGATGTTTAAGGGGGACTAAACAGCGAAGGTCATCAGTCCCCTATTCCAAAATCAGGCGAGCCGAAAATCTACGGAGCAGGTAAAAACCAAAGGGGGAGGAGACGTCCCCCCAGGCGCTAAAAGAACACAAATGCAGCAACAAACACGACACACAAGAACAGGACAGAGGAACACCAGACAGAAAGAAACAGAAGAAAGGAGGATGGCCGGAGACTGGTTGACTGACCACGAGAAAAAAAAAGGGAAAGAGTCAACCATCTGACGGCACACCAGAACAGCAACAGACACAAGGACAAAAGACACAGAAAGGGAAAGGCGCAGGACCTCCCTAAATCGAACCATAAAAAGGACTACTACGGATAAAATGTAAAACATTGTCAGCCATGGAGGCATCGTCGGATAAAACCAAAGCCAAAGTGCCCGGGAGATTAAAAGATTGCCGGAGGGTGCGCAGTCGAGGACACTCCAGCAAAATGTGGCCAACCGCCAGCCAGGACCCACACCGACACAAGGGGGGATCCTCCTGACGCAAGAGATGGCCGTGCGTCAGGTATGTATGGCCGATGCGCAGCCGACACAGGACTACCGAGTCCCTGCGAGAAGCCCGCAGGGAGGAACGCCACACATCGGTCGTCCCCTTGACAGCCCGCAGTTTATTCGGGGCTGTCATGTCACGCCACTCAGCAGCCCACATCCCAATCAGTTTACGGCGCAACACCAGCTGCTGGCCGCGAGCCGTAAGGCCGATCTCCAAAGCCGGGGCGTCGATCGCCCCTTTGGCCAGCCTGTCTACACGTTCGTTCCCTGGGATGCCAACATGACCGGGCGTGCAAACCAAGACCACCGAACGACCAGAACGGGCAATGGCGGAGACAGACTCCTGAATGGAGGACACCAGAGGAGAGGAGGGATAGCAGCGGTCGATGGCCTGAAGGCTGCTCAGGGAGTCACTGCAGATCACGATGGACCTACCTGAGCAGAAACGCATATGCTCAAGAGCGCGCAATATGGCCACCAGCTCTGCAGTAAAAATACTGCAGCCAGCCGGCAAGGAGCGCTGCTCAACATGGGCAGCATGAGCAAAAGAGTAGGCAGTGCGACCATCAACCAGGGAACCATCAGTGGAGACAGTCTCACAGTCCGAAAATGAGGCGAGGAGAGCAAGAAAACGGCGACGGAGGGCCACAGGCGGAACCGAGTCCTTGGGTCCCTGTGCCAAGTCCAGACGGACGGACGGCTGGGACAAACACCAGGGAGGCGTAGGTGCACGGACCCGGAAGGGAGGCGGAAGAGGGAATGAACCCAATTCCGACAGCAGGGACTGAACGCGGACAGCGACGGAAAGCCCAGACCTAGGTCGCCGTTCGGGCAGATGGAGGACCATGGCAGGGAAAAGCAGGCGACGATTGGGATGGCCTGGCGAGCAATGCACGTGGACAGCGTAGTCGGCGAGCAGTCGATGGCGGCGAATCCGCAGCGGCGGAACCCCGGCCTCCACCAGGAGACTATCCACGGGGCTCGTACGAAAAGCGCCAGTTGCAAGCCGGACCCCACAGTGGTGTATGGGGTCTAACAACTTCAACACTGAGGGTGATGCAGACCCATAGGCCAGGCTCCCATATTCAAGCCGAGACTGCACAAGGGATCTGTACAATCTCAGCAGCGTGCAGCGATCCCCACCCCAAGACGTGTGGCTAAGGCAGCGGAGGGCGTTGAGGTGCCGCCAGCATTTTTGCTTCAGCTGAGTAACATGAGGAACCCATGTGAGCCGGGCGTCAAACACGAGTCCCAAGAAGCGGCAAGTGTCCACCACGTCAAGCAGGTGGCCGTCGAGGTAAAGTTTAGGATGAGGGTGGACCGTCCGACGCCTGCAGAAGTGCATAACTCGTGTCTTGGCTGCAGAGAACTGAAAACCGTGTGTCAGAGCCCATGATGCTGCCTTCCGAACGGCTACCTGCAGCCTGCGTTCGGCGACTCCCGTAGTCGTGGAGCTAAATGAGATGCAGAAGTCGTCGGCATACAAAGAAGGAGACACTGACGACCCCACTGCTGCAGCCAGACCATTAATGGCCACTAGAAATAACGAGACGCTCAACACCGAGCCCTGCGGGACCCCATTTTCCTGTATATAAGAGGAACTAGAGTGGCACCGACTTGCACCCGGAAAGAGCGGCGCAATAAAAAGCTTTGAAGAAAAGCCGGGAGCCGACCACGAAGACCCCACCCATGCAACGTGGCGAGGATGTGATGCCTCCATGTGGTGTCATACGCCTTCCGCAGATCGAAAAATACAGCAACAAGGTGCTGACGTCGGGCAAAAGCCGTACGGACAGCAGATTCCAGCCGCACCAAATTGTTCACTGCAGACCGGCCCCGACGGAAGCCATCCTGAGATGGAGCGAGGAGACCGCGCGACTCAAGGACCCAACACAAACGGCGCCCCACCATACGTTCGAGCAATTTGCACAAAACGTTGGTGAGGGTAATGGGACGATAGCTGTCCACCGCCAGTGGGTCCGCACCGGGCTTCACGATGGGGACAATAAGACCCTCTCGCCATTGCGACGGGAACACGCCCTCGCTCCAAATGCGGTTAAAGATGGTGAGGATGTGTCTCTGGCAGTCCCTGGAGAGATGCTTCAGCATCTGCGCGTGGATGCAGTCCGGTCCTGGTGCTGTATCAGGGCAATCGGCGAGGGCAGCGAGGAGTTCCCTCTCGCTGAAAGCAGCATTGTGTGTTTCATAATGACGCGTGTGGAATGAGAGCGGCGTCCGCTCGGCTCGCTCCTTTAGTGAGCGAAAGGCGGGGGGATAGGAGGCAGTCGCAGAGCTCTGAGCAAAGTGCGCGGCAAGCCGTTCAGCAATGGCGGCAGCGTCCGTGCAGACAGCGCCGTCCAAGGAGAGCCCAGGGACACCCACAGGGGTCTGGGAGCCATAAATCCGCCGGATCCGGGACCACACGTGCGAGGACGAGACACGGGAGCCCAGGGAGGAGACGTACCTCTCCCAGCACTCCTGCTTACGCCGTGCAATAAGACGACGGGCGAAGGCACGGAGCCTCTTAAAGGCGATGAGGGTCTCCAGAGACGGGTGCCGCCTATGACGCTGGAGAGCCCGCCTACGGTCGCGAATAGCCTCAGCAATCTCCGGCGACCACCAGGGGACAGCCTTCCGCCGAGGGAGGCCAGAGGAACGGGGGATGGTAGCCTCGGCCGCTGAAATGATGGACGTGGTTAAAACACGGACCACCTCGTCAATGTCACCCTGTGGGGGAGACGCAATGGTTACAGTGGAAGTAAAAGCTGGCCAGTCAGCCCTGTGGAGAGCCCAGCGGGGCAAGCGCCCAGAAGAATGACACTGTGGCAGTGACAAATTGATGGGAAAATGGTCACTACCACACAGGTCAGGATGCACCCTCCAGTGGAGGGATGGGACAAGTCCAGGGCTGCAAATAGAGAGATCGATGGCCGAGAACGAGCCATGGGCAACACTGAAATGCGTGGGAGCACCGGTGTTCAAGAGGCTAAGGTCGAGCTGAGCCAACACATGCTCCACGGCCCGACCGCGATCATCAGAGACAGTCCCACCCCATAGAGGATTGTGGGCATTGAAATCGCCCAGAAGCAGCAATGGTGGCGGGAGTTGAGCCAGCAGCGCAGCCAAGACATGTCGGGGGAGCTCCCCATCCGGAGGAATGTAAACAGAGCAAACAGTAATAGCTGGCGAGAGCTCAACCCTGGCAGCAACTGCCTCTAAAGGCGTCTGAAGGGGTACTGGCGAACTGCAGACAGAGTGGTGAACAAAGAGGCAAACCCCACCTGACGCTCGATGACAGGCAGCACGGTTCTTATAGTATCCCTGATAACCGCGAAGGGCGGGGGTCCGTAGTGCAGGAAACCAAGTTTCCTGCAGAGCAATGCAGAGAACAGGGGAATCACTCAGAAGCATCCGGAGCTCAGGCAGGTGGCGGAAATAACCGCCGCAGTTCCATTGGAGAATGGAAGCAGGAAGGGACTGGGAGGGCGTGAACGCGACTAGGAGGCAGACAGCGCTTCAGAGCCAACTGCCGCCACTGGGGGAGAGTCAGCTGAGTCCATAGGAGACGCCCCCAAGGGTTCCGTGAGGGCGCGATCCGCGGCAGAGGCGAGGATCTCCACCTCATCCCCGGAGCCAGGACTATGTACAGCAGGCGGTGCTGAAACCGCCGGAACGTCCTTCTTCTTGGACACATTCCGTTCCTTCTTCTCGCGTCTGCCCTTAGGGTGAGAGGGCTGGGAGAGCTTCTCTGAAGGAGCGTCGGAGGCTGACGACGACGCAGAAGCCCTACGATCAGCAGGTGGCGGAACCTTCAGCCACTGGCTGACATCTGGCTGGGAAGGAGAAGAAACGGAGGAAGGGAGAGCCCCGAGGGACCCCTTCCGCGAGAGAGGAACCGGCGGAGGCAACGCCGCCGGAGAAGGAGGGGGAGGAATCGAGCCTCCCAGTTGTGGAGCAGATGTCACTCCCGAAGCAAGCTTGGGGGGAGCGACAGAAGAGGGTTTGCCCCCAAATGCTAAGGGGGCAATAGAGGAAGGCTTGCCCCCAGGCACGAGGGGGGCAGACAGAGATACATGGCCCCGAGGGCCCACTGAACGCGGCACAGATGAAGCGACAACCGTCGCTCGCGTGGGCGACGATAACGTGGCTGCAGCATAAGATGTTCGAAGGGAAGCAGGATACGACCTTTCATATTTCTGTTTAGCCTCTCGATAAGTAAGCCGGTCCAGGGTCTTAAATTCCATTATCTTCCGCTCCTTATGAAGAACGGGGCAATCCGGCGAGCATGGAGAGTGGTGCTCCCCACAGTTGACACATACAGGCGGGGGCGCACATGGAGAATCGGGATGAGAGGGGCGTCCGCAATCTCGACATGTAGCGCTGGATGGGCAACGGGAGGACATATGCCCAAACTTCCAGCACTGGAAGCACCGCATCGGGGGAGGCACGTATGGCTTCACGTTGCAACGGTAAACCATCACCTTGACCTTCTCGGGCAAGACATCACCCTCGAAGGCCAAGATAAAGGCACCGGTGGCCACCCTGTTTGTCTTGGGTCCTCGATGGACACGACGGACAAAATGCACACCACGTCGTTCCAAGTCGGCTCTCAGCTCGTCATCGGATTGTAACAAGAGGTCACGATGATAAATAATCCCCTGGACCATATTGAAGCTACTGTGGGGAGTGACGGTAACAGGGACGTCACCCAGCTTATCACACAAGAGCAACGCTCGTGACTGGGCTGGGGAGGACGTCTTGAGGAGGATGGACTCATTCCTCATTTTAGACAACCCCGCCACTTCCCCAAACTTATCCTCCAGGTGTTCCACAAAAAACATAGGCTTCGTCAGAAGAAAGGAGTCACCATCAGTCCTGCTGCAGACAAGGTATTGCGGTACATAAGGCTCCCGCTTGGCACTAGATCGGCGTCCCTCCCATGGCGCAGCCAACGAGGGGAACGTCTGAGGGTCATATTGCGCAGCATCGAAGTCGACTCTACCTCGCTTAGAGACGCTGGTGGCCGTGCGACCACCAGCTTGATGTGATTTATTGCGCTTCATTGCGCCACATCCGCCCAGATGCCACCTACTCCGAACGAGGGCTCTCCCCAAGGGCGCCACCCAGCCAAAGCAACGGGTACCTGGCCGATATCCCGTTGCCTGGAGTCCCCGTGCCCCAGACAAAATGGGCACATACTCCTTGGCATGCATGGGGAGGAAACAGCTCTGGCATCTGTAGTGCGATCCCTGCGTGGTCAGGGGGCTACCACCAAGAGGGTACATGACGACCCCACCACAACGGACTGGCTACCGTGCTGGATTTTAGGTGTTGAAAGGGTCCACAGTTGTCGTAGGCGCTAAGAAGAAGAGTGCGCACAAGGCGAGAAGGAGACAACCCAGAAGATGGTGGGCGTAGTCCCCCCACACGACAATAGGTAACATGCAAGATGGTGGAGCATGATGGACCAATAGAAAAACACCACGTAAGGTGTCCTTCCCCAAATGGCACGCACTGACGACGGAAATTTGGAAGAAAAAAGGAGGTCAAACCCAAGAGGGGACCATCACAGAAGGCTGAAACGTTTGAGACTCCTTTTAGTCGCCTTGTACGACAGGCAGGAATACCGCGGGCCTATTCTTACCCCCGAACCCGCAGGGGGATCCTCCGGATGGCTTCCCATACTTTTGTGGAACAAGTGGAACGGTTGATGGAGTCCAGGAACTCCTGCCATGACCTTTTCTTGCTCTCTTTAATGACACAGCGTGCCTTGGCTCGCGCGATGCGAAAGGCGGTAAGATTGACTGCTGTTCGGCGGCATTTAAATCGGCGAAGAGCCGCACGCCTGTCCCGGATGGCTGAACGGCACTCATCCGTCCACCAAGGCACAAGGCGCCGCTTAGGTGGGCCAGAAGACTGTGGTATGGACAGGTCAGCAGCATGATGGATCACAAGTGTGATGTGATCCACCCATTCCTGTACGCTGTTGTGGCGTTCAAAAACAGCCATTCGAGTGAACAGAGGCCAGTTAGCCCTGCCAACCATCCACGATGGCGGCCTCTGCTCCAGCAATATACCATCCAGGAGATGAATGAGGATGGGGAAGTGATCGCTGGAATGAAGGTCGTCAATGACCTCCCAGTGAACAGAGTCGGTGAGGGCGGGAGAGCAGAAAGATAGGTCAATGGCTGAGAATGACCCAGTAGCGGCAGAGAAATGAGTTGGAGTACCTGTGTTGAGGATGCACAACACCTGAAATGTTAGGAGGCTCTCCAAAATTCGACCTCGAGTGCAAAGAGAAGTGGAGCCCCACAGGACATGATGGGCATTGAAGTCTCCCAGGAGGAGAAAGGGGCGGGGGAGTTGGTCGATAAGATCTGTGAGAGCGTCTAAGGTCATTGCATCCAGAGGGGGTAAATAAAGGGAGCAAACAGTAAGCCTTCGACGGGAATGAACTGCAACTGCAACTGCTTGCAGGTCAGTATCCAGGGGGAGAGCAGAGGAGTGGTGGTCATTATTGACAAACACGGTGACTCCGCCTTTGGCTCTGTCTCCAGTCAGGTCATCTTTGCGATACAACGTATAGCCCCTGAGTACAGGAGCATCAGATTGTTTTAGATGTGTTTCCTGTAAACACAAGCACAGGGGGCGTTGCCGTGCTAGGAGGTGCAGTTCCTCCACATGTGCCCGGAATCCATTCATGTTCCACTGTATAATGGGAGCCATCGATCAGGGTGGGAGGACCTTCAGTCTCACTTTCTGTCGGGGAGGAGAGCCCACAACAGGTGGAGGCTCAGTTTTGGGGCGAGATTATTGCCCCAGTCTGACATCAACCTCCATCGCCTCTGAAGAGGAGTCGAGAGAGACGTCAGAAAGAATGACATCAACATCAGCAGACTGTAGAACTTCAGTCTCCTTTAGCGGTCGAGTCTTCACCTTTGGTTTGGGCTTCGATTCTCTGGCCGGAGGTGGCAGTGGAACCAAAACCTCAGAAGCAGTAGTGGGTGTAGCAGCGCTGGGCATTGCACAAGACTGGACCTGGGAAGGGGCAGGAAGTTCCATGACGTCAGCTACCACGGCCTGGTCAGAAGGCCGGGGAGGAGCAGCAGGCTTCACAGGAACAGCAGCAGCACACGTACATTGACAAACGCAGGTGCTAGTGCTGACAGTAGCAACCTCCGTTCGTGTAGCGGCATCAGTTTTCAAGACTGGCTGTTTCAGAACGGAAGAAAAGGGAGCAGCGAACGTGGGCGGCTGCAGGGACTTGTAAAATTTCTTTGCCTCACCGTACGGGATGCGTTTGGTGGTTTTAAGTTCCTGGATCTTGCGTTCCTGAAGGAAAACTCGACATTCCCTACTCCACACAGGGTGATCCCCAGAGCAGTTGACACACTTGGGAGGAGAGGAGCAACCAACTCCCTCATGGGCGGCTTTACCACAGTTCCCGCAAGTGGCTTCCCCTTTACAGCCGAGAGTAGTGTGTCCAAAGCGTTGGCACTTAAAACACCGCATGGGGTTGGGGTAATAAGGCCGTACAGTGAGACGTAGGAAACCTGCCTTCACATGCTCGGGCAATTTGGTGCTGTTAAACGTAAGGATGAACGAGTCAGATTTCAGGAGAGCACCATCCACCCGTTTCATAACGTGTTGCACGTCGACAATTCCTTCCCGGGACCATTCAGCCTTCAGTTCGTCTAGGGGAATATCAACGAGATCTCGGCAAGTCACAACACCCTTGCTGTAGTTCAAGGTGTTGTGAAATTCAGTCTCAATCGCAAACTCCCCAAGAAATTGTGCCTTCTGAAGGTTCTGAACTTGCTGGAAGCTAGATGTTTCAACCAACAAGGTGCCATTTCGCAAGCGCTTTACAGATTTTAATGTACCAGCAATACCTTCTAAGCCTTTCTGGATGTAAAATGGCGAAACTTTTTCGAAACTCCCATCTTTTCTTTTAATTATAAGAAACACATTCTGCGAAGCAGCATGCGTTCTGTTACTACTACTACCTGAATCAGGAGGACTGGCTACACGAGCCCTCTTGTGAGATTGGGTGTTGGAACCTACCAGCGGCCCACCCTTTCCGCTGGGGGGAGAAGAAGAAAAGTTCGAGGGTTCCATCTCGGTCCCACGAGCAGCTAGGGAACAAGGAGTCCACCCAGACAGAGCCCCGCATGCCTAGGTAAGCCTTATACAACTGAGGTGCGGCAGACTCCCCAGAGGTCGCCCGCTAACGACTGTTCCACCTCAACAGCCATGCATCTCATCGGCGCGCAGCACACCTTGAGATTGAGGGTTTTTTATAGAGGTGTATTCCATCCTCGCGACCCGGGCAGTCAGGCCAAGATCCCCATTCCCCGAGACACACAACGTTCCACCGCCGCGCCGCACGGTGGTCGCTGAAGTATGCTCAGAGCTTACGGTGACGGGGGACTGGCGGCGCTTACCAGTCCCCAGCTCAGGAACCCTGGGGTCGCCAAGCCCGTACCCAGCAAATGAATTCCGAGCCCCTGGGGGCGATTAGCTCAGTGGGCCGGGCCAACACCAGTAGGTTTATAGTAGCACTGGCACACTTGTAACGCTGCAGGTAGAATGTAGACTGTAGACTCTTAGATTAAGTAGCTTAGAACCCCATAGCGGTAAGACTAGAGTAAAACTAATAAAAGTACCTGTAGTGTAGAACAAAAGCTGCATTAACTGTATCATTATTAAGACCCACTAATGTAGTTAGGTAGTGGGTTATATGAATAATGTAATGTTTTTAATAAAGATTTTTTTTTTTAAAAAAAAAAAACAGAGTCCCGAGTCTGGCGTGAGGTCAGTCGCTTGACGGCGCGTTTCGGGGCGGGCCCGCCCGTGCCGGCGCGCCGTAGGGCACGGAAGCTCGCACTGGGGCGTATCGCTTTCCAGTCGGGTGTGCCGCGGCAGTCCTCACAGGAGAAGTGATTCGTCTCTCATAGCCTCTCCTTCCCAAGTGGCTCTTTCCGCCTTCCCGTGGTGCCAGATGTTAAGATTGGCATTCTGCCTTGCGACAAAAGGGAGAGCTGCGACCCAACCCGATGCGAAAGCGAAGGGTGCGTGGCACAGGGGGAGCTGTGTCGAGGGACTGAACACCAGTCCCTTTCTGTTCGCAGGGCACAGACCAGCAGGTGCTCTGCATGCCGGCGACTTCGTTTGTCGGCGTGGGATCACGGCGCGAATCGGTAAGGGTGCTTCGCCGCGCCCCTGGGTAACCGGGGCGTGCTCTGCCAAACCCAGGAGGTGGTGACATCGCCTGGGCTAGGTTAGATGGGCCCAGACCGCTGAACGACTGGGGGACCGACCCACCACCTGAGTAGGAGTGGGTCCTCGGCCTTCTGGTGGAGGCTCGGGCAAGTAGGCGGCGAAGGGCGAGGGGTGCATCCGCCTCTCTGGAGTGCGGGGTGCAGTTGCCGAGGAGCGTCGTGTGAAATCGTCGACGACGGGGCCATCGATGGGGACCAGTGCGCTGGTGACGGCGCGCTGAACCTGGCAGCTCTGGAGTGCCCTTGACCTAGGGGCGAGGTCGGTGGGCGAGCTGCAGAAGTCCCGTCCCCCCCCCCCCCCATGCCAGAGGAGCCGGTCTGGGGCAAGAGACGGGCTCCCACCCCCTTTTTCTGATCACTCGTAAATCATGGCAACAAATGAAACGAGTGATTCGTGTGCGCCTCAAAGGTCTTCCGCTGCGCCTGATCCCTCTCCCCAGGACGAGCAGGGACAGGCAGAGAATGAGACAGTTATGGAGAGGTACTCGAGAATCTCGTTGCTCATAGAGCAACAAATAAAGAATGGCAAAATCAGCCAAGCAGGACTTGCCATCATAAAAAATGAGCTGGCTGCATGGGCTATTGCCCACGCCAAACTTGAAGGAAGAGTAGAAGAACTTGAGAAAGAAAATGACAGGTTAAGGAGGCAACCGGCAAAGACATGGGCAGCTGTGGCTGCGCAAGCGCCCAACAAGCGTCTACAGAGTACGACTAGAGACACCATTGACAAGGTCACAAAAACGACAGACACAGCTGTCTTCCTCAGGACACTACCTGGGCAAGACAAGTGTCAAGAAAATACAGGAACTTTTTACAAAAACTATCGACCCCGTCAAAGACAAGATCAAAATTAAAAAGGTAAAACCAAGCAGAAACTCCGTGATCGTTTAAGTTGCCCCGAAAGAAGATAAAGAAAAGCTACTGAACAACGAGAAATTGAACTCGGTGGTCAAATGTGAACCACCGAAAAAAAGAAACCCTCTCGTCATATTATATGACGTACCTGCAACTATGACGAATGAAGAACTAGCAGAAACCATTAGGTTACAGAACTTTGATAAAATGAAAGAAGATGAATTCAAGAACAACTTTAAGTTAAAATTTAAGACTGGTCTGCGGGGTCGTGATGTTGTTCATCACGTCGCCGAAGTATCGGCACCGATGTGGAAAAATGTAACAACAATGGGCAGATTGTATGTTGGTTTCCATGCCATCAATACAAGAGACTATGTCGTGGTACCTCGTTGCCACAACTGTGGTGACCTGGATCACATCCTAAGGCTGTGCATCAGGAAGCCGGCGTGCACGAAGTGCGGGGAGAAAGGTCATAGCCGCAAAGACTGCAAGGCGGCGGCAGTTTGCATACCATGTAGGAACCGAGGAAAAAAGTCTTGTGGAACCACCGGTAGAAACTGCCCCACATACAGAATGCTGGAGCAAAGACTGATCTCCAGGACTGATTATGGCTGAGCCCAGCATACCGAACAGGATGCCAAAGCGAAAATCCCCGAGCCGAATGAGGAGGGATGCCATGCGGGCATATAGATTCAAGGACTTTTTGAGGTCGCTTACGGGAGTCATCAAAACTGAAACAAAGGACATGGCTATACAAACTGATTTTCCAACAATGGATATAGGAATACAAACAAATCTCCCCATGGCAGAAACTGTCTCCTCTGGAAGCCGGGAAACAAAGTCGAAACCACACCAACAGTGGCAAGGGCATCCTGCGGCTCCAGCAACTTATAAGGACAGTAACACTAATAACCAACCAATACAGGAAAATGTAGTGACGAGCTCTAGTATGAGCCCCAATACTCAGTGCACACCAATAGTTAGACTACCACCAGTCGATCCGGTTAGGGTGTACCCCAACTTGGAGTACACCATGCAGCCATCCAGATTAGAGCAGCCAGCTACCCTGACCACTGCCTTACGACATGTGGTCCGCGTAGGACATGAAGACGGCAGAAAAATAACCTTTCCGGTTATGGAGGCTGTTGACAGAATCCAGGTAAAATCAGTGAATCTCCCCACCGACTTTGGAGCCTTGCGAGACCTGCTCAAGAAAGCATTCGAAAGACGAGGAGAGAAATTCGATCTTGACGACATTTATCAACAATCAGTAGTGGCACATGGACGAATTGCATTTGACTGGAGTAAGACCTGGCCACATGACCGAATACATACATACTACCCATAATGACAAAAATTACTATAGGACATCTTAACACACACAACAGCAGACTCGTAATGCAAGAGCTCCGAAGGGAGGTGGAGGAGAGGAGACTTGATGTACTCTGTCTACAGGAGCCATACTCCCTAGCTGGGAAAATAGCTTTTGCTGCCGCAAGCTGGCAAATAGTCAGTAGAGGGGATGACCTGAAGGCAGCAATCATAATCACTAACAAACTCTTGAGAGTCACCACACACTCGCAGTTCACAACTAGCCACTGCAACGTCGTGGAGCTTCAATCCCCTATGGGAATTATAACTCTCATTAATATGTACTTTCAGTATGGGAACAATATAGAACTTCACATAGACCACCTAGCGAGAGTTACCACGGCGTTGCGGGGAAGAAAAGTCATAATAACTGCCGACATTAATGCAAAATCTCCCCTGTGGTACAGTGGTACAAGAGATGCAAATGGTGAAAAGGTCGAAGAATTTATTATGGCATCACAACTTGTGGTGGCTAACAGACCCGGCAACCCTCCCACCTACGCTGCAGGTGGAGGACAGGGCACAAACATTGACATCACCCTTGTAACTCCGAATACAGCCAATAACCTTCAAAACTGGAGAGTCACAGAGAATGCCACCACAAGCGACCACAATCTGATAACTTTCACCATAGGAGAAAGAGAGAGCCACTGGGCCACGGGGTGGGAAACACAACTAAATTATAAAAGAACCGATTGGGAACGCCTAACGAGGGATTGTGACATTCCTCCATTACCGGAAGACGACATGCACTTAGACATGGACGTGGATCAGAGGGCGGGGGAACTGGTGAACGCAGTGACAAGAGCGATGAGGGCAGCTGTACTTACTAGGAGGGGGGCCATGGCGGCCTCACCGTCACCATGGTCTGCCGAACTAAGCGAACTGCGTCAGTCTGTCAGAAGGCTGAGGAGGTACTATCAGCACAGTGTCGTCTGGCAGGAACGACAAAGGTGGCAGCTGCTGTATAGGTAGGAAAAGCGAAAATTCCAAAAGGAACTGCGGGAAGTCAGAATGAGAAGCTGGGAAAACTTCGAGCTCAACCAGCTAGTCACGGACCCATGGGGGCTCCCATATAAGCTAGTTACAGAAAAAATCCGCTCTCCTCTGGAATTATCTACAGTCAGGTACAGGGATAGGATGACGGAGTCCTGGCAGGAGACTGCGGGGGTCCTCCTCCACTCCCTGCTGCCTGACGACAATGCAGATGGGGAAACAGAGAGGCAGCAGCAACTCAGAGATCAAGACCGAGAGATATACACCAATGAGACGGCTGTCTACCCCTTCTCAGAAGAGGAGGTAGCAACCCACGTAAGATCTCTGCGAAGAGGAAAAGCACCTGGGCCAGACGGCATTGTGGCGGAGGTGGTGCAGTTTCTGGCGCCCCAGCTGACTGCACCACTAACACATCTGTACAATGAATGCCTCAGACAGCGTAAGTTCCCTAAGATATGGAAAATGGCAGATGTAGTCATCATAAAGAAAGGACCAGATAAGGATCCCGCAGAAGCGAAATCCTACAGGCCTATTTGCCTGCTGGATATATTTGGCAAAATATTGGAAAAATTGCTGGCTGACAGACTGACAGCACACAGAGTGTTGTGCGGGATGAGTGACAGGCAGTTCGGGTTCAGGCCGGGGCGGTCGGCATCTGATGCAATCGCCCTGGCGGCCGAGAACTGTGGCTCGACCCCGCACAAATACGTGGTTGGCATCATGGTTGACATAAGTGGCGCCTTCGACAACCTGTGGTGGCCTTCGCTCTTCTCCTGCCTGCGGGAGAAAGAGTGTCCAGGGCCGCTATATGGTTGCCTGAGGAGCTATTGTGAGGATCGGGAGGTTTGGCTATCATCCTCTAGCGAAAGAGTTGGTAAGACAATCACTAAAGGATGTCCCCAAGGCTCCGTCTTGGGACCCCTCTTCTGGGACATCCACATGGAGCCCTTGTTAGATAGCTTACAACAGAGTGAAGAGGTGCTAGAGGTAATAGCTTACACAGATGACCTCCTCCTGTTGGTTGGCGGCCGCAGCCGCGAAGACATTGAACCAAAGATAGCGACAGCACTAGACAAACTCCAACAGTGGACTAAAATGACGATATCGCCCAGCAAATCTACTTACCTCCTGCTAAAAGGACATCTCATTAGAAATCCGACTGTCAGAATAGACGGTTCACCAGTTCTTAGACGACGAGAGACACGCTACCTAGGAGTCATCATTGATGAGAGGTGGAGTTTCGGCAAGCACATTGATACCGTCACCCAGAGAGCCCTTCAGATACTAAACAATCTCATCTCAATAGGTCATAAAAGTTTCCATCTTCCTCCACACTTAATCAGACTATATCACAACAGCATCCTAACTTCAGTCGTGGGTTACGGCTCGGGAGTCTGGGCGTACAGGCTCACGAGGGTAGTGCCCGCCATGGCAGTGAGAAGGGTCCAGAGAAGCATGCTACTGAGAGCTGTGGGTGCTTACAGAACATCTCCAGGGGGGGCCCTATTAGTCATAATGGGGCTCTGCCCTCTGGACATCAAGATAAGGGAACAGGCGGCCTGGTACTGGGCCAAAAGGGATAATTACGAAAAGATTGTAGATAATATGGGTATCACAGTGGGGGACAAAAGAGAAATAAGGAAAAGAGGGGAGGAACTCTGGCAGGAGACCTGGGCTGTAGAAGAGGCTGGACAACGAACCTTCCAGTTTCTACCTGATGTGAGGGAACGCCTGGGTATGAAGTACTTCGAGCCTACACGAGGTCTGATTCACTTTCTCACTGGCCATGGACCCTACCCGACATACTTATGTCGATTTGGGAAAAGGGCAACACCAGCGTGCGACTGCGGCGATCCGGAGGGTACACCCGAACATGTTGTTTACGAATGCCCTCTCTTCAATGATGTCGCAAACACACTACGAGACAGACTTCCTAACCATGACACGTATCAACTGCTTAGACGTGAGGAAACCTTTCAGACTCTAAACACCTTGGCAAACGAGTTATCTCGAAAAGTTTTAACTGAATATTTAAGAGAGATACAGTAAGAACAAATAATTATTACCGATTGTGACCAAGAGCCCTAGTCCCATACCGCCCGTGCATGGACTGGCCAACTTCACCCGAGTTGGAATCCGCCATGTACAGGACTAGGGGTAGTAGGGACCAACCACCGATTATGACACACCGAATATGACGTAGGATAAGTTAGTTTGTAGGACTTAGTTATAGGAAATTAGAATAGGTACTGCAGCGATTTATAACGTCGAGGCCTGCCCAGTGCCAGGGGCATGTTCTTCAGGGTTAGCTCGAAGAACAAGGCATATTAAGTAGGTTTATATTCTTACTGGCACACATGTGACGCTGCAGAAAATATATAAATTCAATTAGTTATAGGAATTAGATATAAACAGTAGATATAGATATTAAATGCCCATTGTTGTTAGTGTAACTGTAGCTCACTATTAAATTAAAAGCTAGCTGCACAATTCAATACAAATGTATAACTGTTAGGACCCACTAATGAGCATAAGGTAGTGGGTCAATTTGTATAATTATATTGGTTATCAATAAAGAATTTTTTTTTTTAAAAAAAAAAGAAAAAAACAGAGTCCCGACCAGAGATGGAAGGGACGCTTTTATTAGATCAAAACCAATCGGTCGGCTCGTCCGGTCCGTTTGCCTTGGTGACTCTGAATAACTTTGGGCTGACCACACAGTCCTCATACCGGCGACGCATCTTTCAAATGTCTGCCTTATCAACTGTCGATGGTAGGTTCTGCGCCTACCATGGTTGTAACGGGTAACGGGGAATCAGGGTTCGATTCCGGAGAGGGAGCCTGAGAAACGGCTACCACATCAAAGGAAGGCAGCAGGCGCGCAAATTACCCACTCCCGGCACGGGGAGGTAGTGACGAAAAATAACGATACGGGACTCATCCGAGGCCCCGTAATCGGAATGAGTACACTTTAAATCCTTTAACGAGTATCCATTGGAGGGAAAGTCTGGTGTCAGCAGCCGCGGTAATTCCAGCTCCAATAGCGTATATTAAAGTTGTTGCGGTTAAAAAGCTCGTAGTTGGATTTGTGTCCCACGCTGTTGGTTCACTGCCCGTCGGTGTTTAACTGGCATGTATCGTGGGACGTCCTGCCGGTGGGGCGAGCCGAAGGTGTGCAACCGCCTCGTGCGTGCTCGTGCGTCCCGAGGCGGACCCCGTTGAAATCCTACCAGGGTGCTCTTTATTGAATGTCTCGGTGGGCCGGCACGTTTACTTTGAACAAATTAGAGTGCTTAAAGCAGGCAAGCCGGCCTGAATACTGTGTGCATGGAATAATGGAATAGGACCTCGGTTCTATTTTGTTGGTTTTCGGAACCCGAGGTGATGATTAATAGGGACAGGCGGGGGCATTCGTATTGCGACGTTAGAGGTGAAATTCTTGGATCGTCGCAAGACGAACAGAAGTGAAAGCATTTGCCAAGTTGTTGTTGTTGTTGTTGTTGTTGTTGTTGTGGTCTTCAGTCCTGAGACTGGTTTGATGCAGCTCTCCATGCTACTCTATCCTGTGCAAGCTTTTTCATCTCCCAGTACCTACTGCAACCTACATCCTTCTGAATCTGCTTAGTGTATTCATCTCTTGGTCTCCCTCTACGATTTTTACCCTCCACGCTGCCCTCCAATACTAAATTGGTAATCCCTTGACGCCTCAGAACATGTCCTACCAACCGATCCCTTCTTCTGGTCAAGTTGTGCCACAAACTTCTCTTCTCCCCAATCCTATTCAATACTTCCTCATTAGTTATGTGATCTACCCATCTAATCTTCAGCATTCTTCTGTAGCACCACATTTCGAAAGCTTCTATTCTCTTCTTGTCCAAACTATTTATCGTCCATGTTTCACTTCCATACATGGCTACACTTCATACGAATACTTTCAGAAATGACTTCCTGACACTTAAATCAATACTGGATGTTAACAAATTTCTCTTCTTCAGCAACGCTTTCCTTGCCATTGCCAGCCTACATTTTATATCCTCTCTACTTCGACCATCATCAGTTATTTTGCTCCCCAAATAGCAAAACTCCTTTACTACTTTAAGTGCCTCATTTCCTAATCTAATTCCCTCAGCATCACCCGACTTAATTAGACTACATTCCATTATCCTTGTTTTGCTTTTGTTGATGTTCATCTTATATCCTCCTTTCAAGACACTGTCCATTCCATTCAACTGCTCTTACAAGTCCTTTGCTGTCTCTGACAGAATTACAATGTCATCGGCGAACCTCAAAGTTTTTATTTCTTCTCCATGAATTTTAATACCTACTCCGAATTTTTCTTTGTTTCCTTTACTGCTTGCTCAATATACAGATTGAACAACATCGGGGAGAGGCTACAACCCCGTCTTACTCCCTTCCCAACCACTGCTTCTCTTTCATGTACCTCGACTCTTATAACTGCCATCTGGTTTCTGTACAAATTGTAAAGAGCCTTACGCTCCCTGTATTTTACCCCTGCCACCTTTAGAATGTGAAAGAGAGTATTCCAGTCAACATTGTCAAAAGCTTTCTCTAAGTCTACAAATGCTAGAAATGTAGGTTTGCCTTTCCTTAATCTTTCTTCTAAGATAAGTCGTAAGGTCAGTATTGCCTCACGTGTTCCAGTGTTTCTACGGAATCCAAACTGATCTTCCCCGAGGTTGGCTTCTACTAGTTTTTCCATTCGTCTGCAAAGAATTCGTGTTAGTATTTTGCAGCTGTGACTTATTAAGCTGATAGTTCGGTAATTTTCACATCTGTCAACACCTGCTTTCTTTGGGATTGGGATTATTATATTCTTCTTGAAGTCTGAGGGTAATTTTCCAAGTATGTTTTCATTAATCAAGAACGAAAGTTAGAGGTTCGAAGGCGATCAGATACCGCCCTAGTTCTAACCATAAATGATGCCAGCCAGCGATCCGCCGCAGTTCCTCCGATGACTCGGCGGGCAGCCTCCGGGAAACCAAAGCTTTTGGGTTCCGGGGGAAGTATGGTTGCAAAGCTGAAACTTAAAGGAATTGACGGAAGGGCACCACCAGGAGTGGAGCCTGCAGCTTAATTTGACTCAACACGGGAAACCTCACCAGGCCCGGACACCGGAAGGATTGACAGATTGATAGCTCTTTCTTGATTCGGTGGGTGGTGGTGCATGGCCGTTCTTAGTTGGTGGAGCGATTTGTCTGGTTAATTCCGATAACGAACGAGACTCTAGCCTGCTAACTAGTCGCGTGACATCCTTCGTGCTGTCAGCGATTACTTTTCTTCTTAGAGGGACAGGCGGCTTCTAGCCGCACGAGATTGAGCAATAACAGGTCTGTGATGCCCTTAGATGTTCTGGGCCGCACGCGCGCTACACTGAAGGAATCAGCGTGTCTTCCTAGGCCGAAGGGTCGGGGTAACCCGCTGAACCTCCTTCGTGCTAGGGATTGGGGCTTGCAATTGTTCCCCATGAACGAGGAATTCCCAGTAAGCGCGAGTCATAAGCTCGCATTGATTACGTCCCTGCCCTTTGTACACACCGCCCGTCGCTACTACCGATTGAATGATTTAGTGAGGTCTTCGGACTGGTACGCGGCATTGACTCTGTCGTTGCCGATGCTACCGGAAAGATGACCAAACTCGATCATTTAGAGGAAGTAAAAGCCGTAACAAGGTTTCCGTAGGTGAACCTGCGGAAGGATCATTACCGACTAGACTGCATGTCTTTCGATGTGCGTGTCGTGTCGCGCAACACGCTACCTGTACGGCTCGCAGTAGCCGTGCGCCGCGTGCGGAACCACGCGTGCTTCTCAAAACTAACGGAAATGTTTTTTTTTTTTTTTGTGGTTTTCGGGCGCACAACTTCAATGGTCATTAGCGCCCTGACTACTCTAAGAATGCACCGCGAGGCACAAGTTGACAACAACAACTAAAAGGGAAAACACAATAAAAGACAGACTGACAGGCATAGGATTAAAAAACATCATCAAATGTCCTTAGCGAGGTTTGTCAAATTGATAAAACAAAGAACACGAGCAGCTGCTCGTGGGTCATCCGCTAAAATGGCATCTAAAGTATTAGGCAGGTTAAGATCGAGGCGCAGTGTGTTAAGATCTGGACAGGACATTAAAATGTGTCTAACCGTCAGCAAGTACCCACATGGGCAGAACGGCGCCGGCGCAGCCGTCAGCAGATGGCGATGGCTGAACCGGCAGTGTCCAATTCTTAACCTTGCTGAAACGACCTCCTCCCGCCGAGAAGGGCGTGAGGACGACGTCCAAGCCACGGGAAGAGGTTTTAAGGCCCGAAGCTTGTTGTCGGTAAATGCAGCCCAATCGGCATGCCACAGCGACACAACGCGCCGACAAATGACCCTGCCAAAATCGGACGAAGGGACACAACAAGAAGCTGTCCGAGGCTGGAGGACCGCAGCCTTGGCCGCGTCATCTGCAGCTTCGTTCCCAGGGATACCGACATGGCCAGGAACCCACATAAAGCTAACCGGCGTACCGACGTCCACCAGCTGCTGAAGAGAGCGTTGGATCCGGTGTACGAAAGGGTGAACCGGGTACGGATCACTGAGGCTCTGGATGGCGCTCAGGGAATCTGAGCAGATGACATAAGCAGAATGTCGGTGGCGGCAGATGTAAAGAACAGCCTGGTAGAGGGCAAAGAGCTCAGCTGTGAAGACCGAACAATGGCCATGGAGCCGGTATTGGAAACTTTGTGCCCCGACAATAAAGGAACACCCGACCCCGTCATTGGTCTTAGAGCCATCTGTATAAATGAAAGTCATGTTGTTGAACTTCGAACGAAGTTCCAAAAAACGGGAGTGGTAGACCGAACCGGGGGTGACCTCTTTTGGGAGCGAGCTGAGGTCGAGGTGAACGCGGACCTGAGCCTGGAGCCAAGGTGGCGTGCGGCTCTCGCCCACTCGAAAGGTTGCAGGGAGTGAAAAATGAAGGTGTTGAAGGAGGCGACGAAAGCGAACTCCAGGGGGTAGCAAGGCAGAGACATACAACCCATATTGAAGGTCAAGAGAGTCGTCAAAAAAGGAACGATAAGACGGATGGTCGGGCATTGACAGTAGCCGACAGGCATACCGACAAAGCAGTATATCGCGCCGGTAGGTGAGTGGCAATTCGCCAGCGTCAGCATGAAGACTCTCTATGGGACTGGTATAAAATGCTCCGATCGCAAGTCGTAAACCCCGATGTTGTATGGAGTTGAGGCGGCGTAAGATGGATGGCCGTGCAGAGGAGTATACGAAGCTCCCATAATCCAGCTTGGAGCGGACGATCGACCGATATAGACGAAGTAGGACGGTTCGATCCGCTCCCCACGACAGACCACTGAGAACACGGAGGACATTTAAAGAACGGGTACAACGGGCGGCCAAATATGACACATGTGGAGACCAGCTAAGTTTCCTGTCAAAGGTAAGGCCTAAAAATTTGATTGTCTCCACGAGTGGGAGAGCAACGGGACTGAGTCGTAAGGACGGTGGGAGAAACTCTTTGTAGCGCCAGAAGTTAATACAGACCGTCTTCTCGGCAGAAAAACGGAAGCCATTGGCGACACTCCAGGAGTAAAGACGGTCAAGAGAACGCTGAAGACAGCGCTCCAGGACACATGGACACTGCGCGCTGCAATAGATGGTAAAATCGTCCACGAAAAGGGAGCCTGATACATCAGCTGGGAGGCAATCCATTATTGGATTGATCGCGATGGCGAAGAGAGCGACGCTCAAAACTGAGCCCTGTGGCACCCCATTCTCCTGGCGAAAGGTGTCGGACAGGACAGAACCCACACGTACCCGAAACTGTCGATCCATTAAAAAGGAACGGATAAAAAGAGGGAGGCGACCGCGAAAGCCCCATGTATGCATGGTGCGGAGAATGCCCGCCCTCCAACAGGTGTCGTAAGCCTTCTCCAAATCAAAGAACACAGCCGCGGTCGGGCGCTTCCGCAAGAAGTTATTCATAATGAAGGTCGACAAGGTAACCAGATGATCAACAGCAGAGCGGCGCCTTCGAAATCCACATTGTACATTGGTAAGTAGGCGTCGAGACTCGAGCAGCCAAACCAATCGAGAGGTAACCATTCGCTCCATCACTTTACAGACACAGCTGGTAAGCGAGATAGGTCGATAACTGGAAGGCAAGTGCTTGTCCTTCCCCGGCTTAGGAATCGGAACAACAATAGACTCGCACCAGCATGCGGGAACATGTCCCTCAATCCAGATGCGATTGTATGTACGAAGAAGAAAACCTTTACCCGCAGGAGAAAGGTTCTTCAGCATCTGAATATGAATAGAATCAGGCCCCGGAGCGGAGGACCGTGATCGGCCAAGTGCGGTTTCGAGTTCCCGCATGGTGAATGGGGCATTATAACTTTCACAATTCGAGGAGCGGAAGTCAGGTGGCCTAGCCTCCTCTGCCTGTTTGCGGGGGAGGAAGGCAGGGTGGTAATGAGCGGAGCTCGAAACCTCGGCGAAAAAGCGGCCGAAGGCATTGGAGACAGCCTCAGGGGCCACAAGGACTTCATTCGCGACCTTCAAGCCAGAAACTGGGGAGTGGACCTTAGTGCCAGATAGCCGGCGCAGGCTACCCCAGACAACAGAAGAAGGAGTAGAACTGTTGAAGGTGCTTGTGAAAGCAGCCCAGCTGGCTTTCTTGCTTTCTTTAATAATACGACGACACTGAGCACGTAATCGTTTATAATTAATACAATTCGCCACTGTAGGGTGGCGTTTAAAGGTGCGTAAAGCACGTCGACGAGCACGTAAAGCGTCTCTACATGCTGTGGTCCACCATGGGACCGGTACGCGACGTGGAGAAGAAGTAGGGTGAGGGATGGAATATTCAGCAGCAGCGAGAATGACTTCCATGAGGTGTGCGACCTGACGATCGCAGCTTGTGAAGGTTTGATCCTGAAAGGTCGCCCTGGAAGAGAAGAGCCCCCAGTCTGCCTTGGAGATGGTCCAACGAGAGGAGCACGGAGAGGGAGTATGCTGCAGGAGATGGATAACACACGGGAAGTGGTCGCTCGAATATGTATCAGCAAGTGCATACCACTCAAACCGGCGTGCAAGTTGGGGAGTACATATAGAGAGGTCTAAATGGGAATAGGTATGAGATGTGTCCGAAAGAAAAGTAGGGGCGCCAGTATTGAGGCAGACAAGATTGAGCTGGTTGAAAAGGTCTGCTAACAGGGAGCCCCTAGGGCAGGATGCTGTAGAGCCCCTAAGAGGATAGTGGGCATTGAAGTCTCCAGTTAACAAAAATGGTGCAGGTAGCTGAGCAATAAGTTGCGTCATGTCTGCCCTGGTAACGGCAGATGACGATGGAGCGTAAACGGTACAAAAGGAAAACGGAAAAGTGGGGAGAGTAATGCGGATGGCAACTGCCTGCAGGCCGGTGTGCAACGTGATGGGATCGTAGTAAATATCATCCCGGACCAGCAACATAACCCCTCCATGAGCTGGGATACCTACCACAGGGGGTAGGTCAAAACGCACAGAGGTGTAGTGTGCCAAGGCAATTTGATCGCATGGGCGTAGCTTCGTTTCCTGGAGGGCTACGACGAGCGGACGATGCACGCGGAGCAGCAACTTCAAGTCCTCTCGGTTGGAGCGAATGCTGCGAATACTCCAGTTAATAAGAGCCATCGTAAGAAAAGGAAGATGAGAGAAGGGGTCACCTCGAAGGCCGCTTAGGGCCTGGCTTCGAGCGATCACTGCCGCCGCTAGCAGGAGGCGGACAGTCATCGTCCATGGGGTCTATAGGGTCATCGGCCATCTCGGGAGGATGGCCGGGAGGGCGAGCTTCCTCCGCCGGTGAACTTCCAGATGTTCGGCTACCAGCGGTGCGGCCAGGCGAAACGGATGACGGCCTGGCGCGGCAACCGCTGGGTGGCGCAGGAGAAGAAAGGCGCCGCGGCGGAGAAGGAGAACTGTGCTTCCTATGCGCCTTTTTAGAAGGACGTTTGGTGGAAGTACCGGTCGAAGGCTGGGAGGTCGAGGGACGGAGGCAGTCTGCACGGGATGGTTCCTTCTTGAAGGCCCGTGCATCTGACTTCGGGGTCTTCGACTGAGCAGAAGCTGAGGAAGTGGCTGGTGTCTGTGGGGTGATGGGAGGAAGAGGAGACGTCGACCGCGCGATCTTAGCACTGGCCGAACGGACGACCGTGGTGCTGAAGGTCAGATCGCATGTCTGGGTTGCTACCTCCCGGGTAGTCCGTGGAGAGGCGAGGACAGTGCTGTATTTCCCCGCTGGGAGCAGCGTGGGCTTCCTACTAGCCAATAGCTTGCGAGCAGCCGAGGTGGACACTTTCTCTTTGACTCGAATTTCCTGGATACAGCGTTCTTCCTTATAGACAGGACAGTCGCGGGAGGATGCGGCATGGTCACCCTGACAGTTCACACAACGAGGAGACGGAGGTGGACAGTCACCCTCATGGGCATCCCTGCCACAAGTGACACATTTAGCCGCATTGGAGCAAGACTGTCGTGTGTGATTGAAACGCTGACACTGGTAGCAGCGCGTAGGTGTCGGGACATAGGGGCGAACAGAAATAACCTCGTAGCCCGCCTTGATGCGCGATGGCAGCTTAACACTATCGAAGGTTAAGAAAAGTGTCCGGGTCGGTACAAGGTCATTGTTGACCTTTTTCATGACCCGATGGACAGCCGTCACGCCCTGCTCAGCGAGGAAAGATTGAAGCTCCTCGTCAGTCAATCCGTCGAGAGAGCTACTATAGACTACACCACGAGACAAATTCAAAGTGCGGTGGGCCTCCACCCGGACAGGGAACGTGTACAAGAGTGTGGCCCGAAGCAGTTTTTGTGCCTGAAAGGCACTCTCAGTTTCTAGTAATAAGGTACCGTTACGCAACCTGGTACAAGATTTGACAGATCCGGCTATGGCATCTACGCCCTTCTGAATAACGAAAGGGTTGACAGAGGAAAAATCCTTTCCGTCCTCAGATCGAGAAACTACGAGGAACTGTGGGGCAGGCGGTAGTAGTTTTGTCACTGTTGGCTGGTCACGTTTCCGTTTGTGGGTCGAAGTCGAAAGCGATGGAGTAGAATCCATTGCGGAGGAATCCCCCATGATTGCCAGCGTCTCCGATGGCGCGCTCCTTCCTTGTGGGAACCCTCTCAGAGGGCACTCCCGCCTTAGGTGAATGTTTACACCTCAGGTCACACCTCCCGAGAAACAGACGGAGGGACCAATCGGCATGGTCAGAAGGTATCAGCTCAGGCAATCACCCCTCCCCGGGCCTGGCCTTTACCAGGGGGTACGCGCGTGCCTTACATGTCTACCCAGGGCGGGGACTTACGCGTTACCCCGTCACTGGCTACGCGTGCGAACGCGTGGGTCGGCCTTCAGACACGCACAGGGAGGAAGGAAGAAGAGGAAAAAGAAGAGAGACGGAGAAAGAGGACAGACTGTCTCAAACGCCGAGGCGGAGACCAGAGAAGGCAAGGAGAAGAAGGCAATGAGAAAGCAAGGAGAAGGAGGCAATGAGAAGGCAAGGAGAAGAAGGCAAGGAGAAGGCAAGGAGAAAAAGGCAATGAGAAGGCAAGGAGAAGTCAAGGGAAAGAGTAAGGAAGACAGTGAAGTGGAGAAGAGCAAAGAAAGGAACCAACAAAAGGAAGGAAGAAACGAGAAGTGAAAAACCAAAAAGACCACGATTATAGGTCGTGAAACCGTCCGTCTCCGGACGCAGGCGCTAACTACCCCCATGAGGGGGATGGACTCCTTTTAGTCGCGTCTTACGACAGGCAGGAATACCTCGGGCCTATTCTAATCCCCGGACCCGCAGGGGGGACGGAAATGTTGTGTGGTACGAGCGCTGAAGCTTTGGAGCGGCTGGCCTGCGGCACCTGGCGCCTGGCGCAGGTTTTGAATTACTTTCGCCCGAGTGCCTGTTCGCTCCGGTGTGGAGCCGTACGACGCCCATCGGCCGTGAGGCCGTTGGACACAGAACGCTGGAACAGGGGCCGTCACACGCCTCAGTCCCGCCTATGCAACTGTCTTGAAAGAGACAGTGGAAACTATGAAAAGATCACCCAGGACGGTGGATCACTCGGCTCGTGGGTCGATGAAGAACGCAGCAAATTGCGCGTCGACATGTGAACTGCAGGACACATGAACATCGACGTTTCGAACGCACATTGCGGTCCATGGATTCCGTTCCCGGGCCACGTCTGGCTGAGGGTCGGCTACGTATACTGAAGCGCGCGGCGTTTGCCCCGCTTCGCAGACCTGGGAGTGTCGCGGCCGCCTGTGGGGCCGGCCACGTCTCCTTAAACGTGCGATGCGCGCCCGTCGCCTGGCGGTTCGCATACCGGTACTTACTCGGTAGCGTGCACAGCCGGCTGGCGGTGTGGCGTGCGACACCTCGTACAACGACCTCAGAGCAGACGAGACTACCCGCTGAATTTAAGCATATTACTAAGCGGAGGAAAACAAACTAACACGGATTCCCCCAGTAAGGGCGAGCAAACAGGGAAGAGTCCAGCACCGAACCCCACAGGCTGCCGCCTGTCGTGGCATGTGGTTTTTGAGAGGGTCCACTACCCCGACGCCTCGCGCCGAGCCCAAGTCCAACTTGAATGAGGCCACGGCCCGTAGAGGTTGCCAGGCCCGTAGCGGCCGGTGCGAGTGTCGGCGGGACCTCTCCTTCGAGTCGGGTTGCTTGAGAGTGCAGCTCCAAGTGGGTGGTAAATTCCATCTAAGACTAAATATGACCACGAGACCGATAGCGAACAAGTACCGTGAGGGAAAGTTGAAAAGAACTTTGAAGAGAGAGTTCAAAAGTACGTGAAACCGTTCTGGGGTAAACGTGAGAAGTCCGAAAGGTCGAACGGGTGAGATTCACGCCCATCCGGCCACTGGCCTCCGCCCTCGGCAGATGGGGCCGGCCGCCCGCGCGGAGCAATCCGCGGCGGGGTCGTGTCCGGTTGCCTTTCCACTCGCCGCGGGGTGGGGCCGTTCCTGTATGCGGTGGGCCGCACTTCTCCCTTAGTAGGACGTCGCGACCCGCTGGGTGCCGGCCTACGGCCCGGGTTCGCAGCCTGTCCTACCGCGGGCCTCGGTTCGCGTCTGTTGGGCAGAGCCCCGGTGTCCTGGCTAGCTGCCCGGCGGTATATCTGGAGGAGTCGATTCGCCCCTTTGGGCGCTCGGGCTCCCTGCAAGCGCGCGTGGTTCTTCCCGGATGACGGACTTACCTGGCCCGGCCCCCAACCCGCGCCGCTGTTGGCTCGGGATGCTCTCGGGCGTAATAATCGCTCCCGTCAGCGGCGCTTCAGCTTTGGACAATTTCACGACCCGTCTTGAAACACGGACCAAGGAGTCTAACATGTGCGCGAGTCATTGGGCTGTACGAAACCTAAAGGCGTAATGAAAGTGAAGGTCTCGCCTTGCGCGGGCCGAGGGAGGATGGGGCTTCCCCGCCCTTCACGGGGCGGCGGCCTCCGCACTCCCGGGGCGTCTCGTCCTCATTGCGAGGTGAGGCGCACCTAGAGCGTACACGTTGGGACCCGAAAGATGGTGAACTATGCCTGGCCAGGACGAAGTCAGGGGAAACCCTGATGGAGGTCCGTAGCGATTCTGACGTGCAAATCGATCGTCGGAGCTGGGTATAGGGGCGAAAGACTAATCGAACCATCTAGTAGCTGGTTCCCTCCGAAGTTTCCCTCAGGATAGCTGGTGCTCGTACGAGTCTCATCCGGTAAAGCGAATGATTAGAGGCCTTGGGGCCGAAACGACCTCAACCTATTCTCAAACTTTAAATGGGTGAGATCTCCGGCTTGCTTGATATGCTGAAGCCGCGAGCAAACGACTCGGTTCGGAGTGCCAAGTGGGCCACTTTTGGTAAGCAGAACTGGCGCTGTGGGATGAACCATACGCCGAGTTAAGGCGCCCGAATCGACGCTCATGGGAAACCATGAAAGGCGTTGGTTGCTTAAGACAGCAGGACGGTGGTCATGGAAGTCGGAATCCGCTAAGGAGTGTGTAACAGCTCACCTGCCGAAGCAACTAGCCCTGAAAATGGATGGCGCTGAAGCGTCGTGCCTATACTCGGCCGTCAGTCTGGCAGTCATGGCCGGTCCTTGCGGCCGGCCGCGAAGCCCTGACGAGTAGGAGGGTCGCGGCGGTGGGCGCAGAAGGGTCTGGGTGTGAGCCGCCATCGGTGCAGATCTTGGTGGTAGTAGCAAATACTCCATCGTGGCCCTGGAGGGCTGACGCGGAGAAGGGTTTCGTGTGAACAACCGTTGCACACGAGTCAGTCGATCCTAAGCCCTAGGAGAAATCCGATGTTGATGGGTGCCGTCATAGCATGATGCACTTTGTGCTGGCCCCCGTTAGGCGAAAGGGAATCCAATTCTTATTCCGGAACCCAGCAGTGGAACCGATACAAGTCGGGCCCCTCTTTTAGCGATGCTCGTCGGGGTAACCCAAAAGGACCCGGAGACGCCGTCGGGAGATCGGGGAAGAGTTTTCTTTTCTGCATGTGCGTTCGAGTTCCCTGGAATCCTCTAGCAGGGAGATAGGGTTTGGAACGCGAAGAGCACCGCAGTTGCGGCGGTGTCCCGATCTTGCCCTCGGACCTTGAAAATCCGGGAGAGGGCAATGTGGAAGTGTCACGCTGGTTCGTACCCATATACGCAGCAGGTCTCCAAGGTGAAGAGCCTCTAGTCGATAGAATAATGTAGGTAAGGGAAGTCGGCAAATTGGATCTGTAACTTCGGGATAAGGATTGGCTCTGAGGATCGGGGCGTGTCGGGCTTGGTCGGGAAGTGGGTCAGCGCTAACGTGCCGGGCCTGGGCGAGGTGAGTGCCGTAGGGGTGCCGGTAAGTGCGGGCGTTTAGCGCGGGCGTGGTCTCCTCTCGCCGTTCGTCGGCCTCGTGTCGGCACGGCGTTCGCGCCCCGGTGCTTCAACCTGTGTGCAGGATCCGAGCTCGGTCCCATGCCTTGGCCTCCCACGGATCTTCCTTGCTGCTAGGCCGCGTCCGCCTTAGCGTGCTCCTCCGGGCGCGCACGGGTGCGCGGATTCTCTTCGGCTGCCATTCAACGATCAACTCAGAACTGGCACGGACTGGGGGAATCTGACTGTCTAATTAAAGCAAAGCATTGCGATGGCCCTAGCGGGTGTTGACGCAATGTGATTTCTGCCCAGTGCTCTGAATGTCAATGTGAAGAAATTCAAGCAAGCGCAGGTAAATGGCGGGAGTAACTATGTCTCTCTCAAGGAGAGCCCCACCTCCGAACACCTGAGGTCATCCGCAAGCCTGACGTGGTGGCGGTCAAAGACGGCATCGAACGCGTGATCGACGCCCAGATAGTCGGAGACCATCTCTGGCTCGACTGGTGACTCCCAGAAGGCGGCCTACTACGACACGCCGTCCATCCGGCGTGCAATCTCCAACCTGCACCGTGACGTTGAGGAGGTGACTGTATCCACCGCGACGTTGAACTGGAGGGGTCTATGGTCTCCAGCGTCGGCGAGGGACCTGGCCGCCATTCGCTTCCGACCCCGGGAACTGGCGGTACTGAGCACCCGTGTACTGCAGAGTTGCTGCAAGGGTTACAGAATCTACAAGCGTATGACGGCTCCTAGGCTGATGGAACGAGTCGGCGTTGGCTAGGTTGCTGGATATTCTCTTCGCCTTGACTCCTGGGGCCTATCCACAGGAGGAATTATCCGTCTTTGTTCCTTTGTTCTTTCTTTATTTTGTCTTTGTTTATTTGTGTTCTTTTCTGTGATATGCATAAGTTTTGTGTCCGCCCTGTAAGTCCCCACCTCGGTGGTGGACATTGGCGGTGTAACACACCATCTTTACTGTACTAGTGTACTTGTGTATATTGTATGTTTATTCTCTGGAATAAAGACGGCTAGTGATGTCGAAGTGGCGGCGGCGTGGCTGCATCCGGACTTGGCTTTCCGAAGCGAGGTCTTGATGTAGTTGTGCTGCTGCTGCTGCTGCTGCTGCTGCGAGGTGCCTTCCTTGGGTTGTAGCTACAGGGAGAGTGATGTGCAATACATGGGCCTAGCCCTCTTAGCCTCTCATCTCCTGCGGTCTTCTCCCCTTCACGTGGGCCCGTTGATTTTCGCAGAGTAGAAGACCGCCCCAGGGGCTTGGAGAGGTTACCAGCCCCCCTCACTTTATCCCTTTTAAGTTGGGGGCAGCAATAAAGTGAATACAAGTGGTGGCCCTTCCGCTGAAGGTGCCACCCCAGCTTCCCCAGCACCTATCCGGCCAACCGGCCGTGATGAAGATCTGATTGCTTGTGTAGCCTCTTTTGCCGGCAGTGAGTGCCACCGCACATTTACCACCAAAAACGGTCTCGGGGTCCACCAGCGCCACCAACACCTAGCGGCCGCCAACGCGGAGATCATCACGGAGAGGCATCGCGCGAGGTGGACCGAAGAAGTAGTCCTATCGCTAGCCAAAGCAGACGCGGAACTGTTCCTTGAAAGGGACGCACGGTTCTTCTTTGTCAACCAAGAGCAGACTAGGATGTTCCCCGACCGAACGCTCGAGGCAATCAAGTGCCAACGGGGGAAGGCTGCCCATAAGCAGCTGGTCCGCGACTTCATGGAGGCACTTGAGATCGGTCGGGGGGATGAGCCGGCGTCCCGCCGGGGAGCGGAGAGGCTGCTGCCCGACGCGGGCGATGGCGCTGCGCCGTCTAATGACGCAGCTGAGGACTTCGCGGCCGACACCACCGGGCCGCCATCGGAGGGGCCGACTGACGCCGCCATCTGGGATCATCTGGCGGAGCTCCCTGCTTCTGCCCAGCGTTTCTCTGCTCTAGAGCGAGTCATTGGTCTGGGGCGGGGCACGCCGCCTGATGTCATCCTGGGCATGCTCCCGGATGCCCTTGCGTCGGTCGGGTCCAGGGGGGAGAGGACGAACACCAGGACGCAGCGGCCGCGCCTGCCATCCAAGCGGCCGCCTGCCGCTCCGCCGCTGCAGAAGCGCAAGCGGCGCCGCTGGGAGTACGCGCAGACGCAGGATGCCTTCCGCAGGTCGCGTGCACGTTGTATGCGTGGCCTGCTGGATGGCACTTTGCTGCAGCCGCCACATGACATCCCCGGTCTGCTGGACTTCTGGGCGGACCTCTTCACTAAGAAGCCCATCTCCACAGTGGGCTTCATCCATGACCGCCTCCTCCCGCACTCGGAGCCTGTCGCTCTTGAGTGCCTTTGGGGGCCGGTCACATACGAGGATGTCGCTGCTGCCTTGCCACCCTGGGGATCGGCAGCCGGGCCGGGCGGCCTTATTCCAGCGGAGCTGTGGCGCCTGCCGCACGAAGTCCTGGTGAAAGTCATGAATCTCTTCCTCCTGGCCCGCGCCCTTCCTGAGTGTATGCTTCGCGCGCGGACGTCACTTCTCCCCAAAACGGCTGCACCAACATCCCCCGCTGACTTTCGCCCCATTACCGTCTGCTCGGTCCTGGCGCGGACCTTTCACAAGGTTCTCGCGTCACGCCTGATGCGTGCGTGTGCTGTGGACGAACGTCAGCGGGCATTCATCCCCCGGGATGGGATGTTGGAAAATACCTTCATCTTAAACACTGCTCTCACCGACGCGGTCCGCTCCTGTCACTCTGTTTTTGTGGCGTCAATCGACGTCTCTAATGCATTTGATTCGGTGGATCATGCTGCCCTCCGCCCTGTGCTGAGGGCGCATGGCCTGCCGGATTGCTTTATCGAGTACGTCGAGAGGTGCTACGAGGGTAGCGCGACGGTGATAGCGGGCGGCGCCGGCGTGGGAGTGTCTGTGCGGCCGTCAAGGGGCGTACGGCAGGGCGATCCCCTCTCCCCCTTCTTCAATTTTGCGGTGGACTATGTCCTGAGTCAACTTCCCTCCCACATCGGAGCTCGGATCCTTGGTCGTAGAGTCAACGCTGCGGCCTTTGCAGATGACATCTTGCTGTTTGTATCGACCGCGAGGGGCTTGCAGTCCCTCATCGACGCAGCCGTCGCAGCCCTCGCACACCTGGGGCTGCAGATCAACGCCCGGAAGTGTTTCACCCTCGCCTTGGTCGCGTCTGGACGTGACAAGAAGGTGAAGGTAGACGCAGACTTTACCTTCAAGGCAGGCAACACCACCGTGCCTGCCCTGCGTGTGGGTGAAACCTTCCGGTACCTGGGGCTGCAATTCTCCACCGCCGGTCGCTGCGTCTTCAATCCCCGACGTCACCTGGGGGAGCAGCTAGACGTCATATCCCGAGCTCCGCTTAAGCCGCAACAGCGCCTCTACGCTCTCGCCAATGTGCTTCTGCCTGGCCTGTACCATGGGCTGGCTCTCAGTCGCACCCGAGTGGGTGCTCTGAAAGCGGCCGACGTGACCATCAGAGCCGCCGTCAGGAGATGGTTCTGCCTTCCGGCAGACACTCCCCTGGGCTACTTCCACGCTCCTGTTGCCCAAGGGGGCCTCGGCATCCCATCATGCCGATGGATGGAACCCATCCTTCCCCGGTCCCGTCTCCTGGCGTTGAAGAAGATTGGGCCAGCCTTTGACAGTGCAGGCCTGGACGATGCACAGCGTGAGATAGAGGTGCTGGAACGGCACCTTACGTGGGAGGGACACCTCAAATCGTCGACGCAGGTTGTAGAGATGTGGGCCGCGCGCCTGCACGTTGCCTTTGACGGTGCGGCGCTGTCATCCTCTGCCGCCGTCAAGAAGCAACATCAATGGGTCACCGACACCAGTCGCCTGCTATCTCGGCGTAACTACATCGACGCCCTCCGCGCCCGCATCAACGCCTTCCCGACGAGGGCGCGGCGCAGTCTGGGGCGGGAGGCGGACACCAGATGCCGTGCGGGCTGCCAAGCAGTGGAGACCGCCAACCACGTACTACAGGCTTGCTTCAGGACGCACGGGTCCCGAGTTAAACGACATGACGCGATCGTGCGCTATGTCGCTCGTGGACTCGTGCAGCGGGGCTTCAACGTCTCTGTGGAGCCCCACCTCCGAACACCTGAGGGAATCGGCAAGCCTGACGTGGTGGCGGTTAAAGACGGCATCGCCCGCGTGATCGACGCCCAGGTAGTCTGAGATCATCTCCGGCTCGACTGGTGTCACTCACAGAAGGCGGCCTACTACGACACGCCGGCCATCAGACGTGCCATCTCCAACCTGCACCGAGACGTCGAGGAGGTGACTGTGTCCACCGCAACATTGAACTGGAGGGGTGTTTGGTCTCCAGCGTCGGCGAGGGACCTCTCTACACTTTGATCTCGACCCCGAGAACTGGCGGTACTTAGCACAAGGGTACTGCAGAGCTGCTGCACGAGCTATCGGATCTTCGAACACATGACGGCGCCACGCCAGATGGAACGAGCCAGCGTCGGATAGGCTGCTGGTTATCCCTTCGCCTTGACTCCTGGAGCCTATCCACAGGAGGTGTAACCCATCTTTATTCTTGTTTTCTCTTGCCTTTTCATTTGTGTTTTCTTCCTTCATATATTTACATAAGTTATTATTTGGTGTCGCCCTGTAAGTCCCCACCCCGGTGGTGGACATTGGCGAATTACTCATACGTACCTAGTATTACACCATGATTATGTAATATATGTATTATTCATTTCCGATGAATAAAGACGGCTAGCAATAGCCAAATGCCTCGTCATTCAATTAGTGACGCGCATGAATGGATTAACGAGATTCCCGCTGTCCCTATCTAACCTATCAAGATGGCGGGCGAGGTCGTAGTGCGTGTTCGTCGGGTCGGTTTTTGAAGCGAATGTGCGAAGGAAAGATTGTTTTTGAGTAATTTGGAGTATCTTAAAATCGTATTGAATAGCTTTTCGTCGCTACTGACTATCGTCCGTGCCGCGTCGCGTGGCGATGTGAGCATTCCGATCTGTGTGACAAATTCTGCAGAGTGAGGTTAACATTTTGACCTCACTATTTTCATGTATTGATGCCTTAAATTAACGGGCTGTGGAAATTATAGTGTATAATTTCAATAATTGAGTAGTGGAGGTTGTTCAAATTCTTTTTGGTTCATTTTCGTCCTTTACTATATCACGTGTGAAGTGGAACAAATAACCTCAAACTCGTGTGCATATATTAAATTAGGAAAGATTAGAGTTAGTGGATACATTAAAATCACAATTGATGGGAAATTGCAGTGTTGTTGTGATTAAGTGCATGCTGAAATAGGTAATTATCATCAAACTCTGAGTGAATCTTTGTGGTACATAAATCGAACTACGGATGATATTGTGCCCAAGCAAAACACTTTCAGTGTGAAAATTGGTAGGGGATTATTGTTTAATAGGGGGAAATTGATATGCAGTAGGTCATAAAATTAGTTAAATTTTTTGAGAATATTTTGCCTCAAGTGACGTTTAAAAACTGTATCTGAAAAGTGTGGTCGTTTGATCGAACTGAAGTCGTGGTACATAAATCGAACTACGACTGTTATGGAGGGAACGCGTTGTATCTGTTGACTTCTTATTCCAAAGCAACTAAAGTGTTTCTCCTTGTATTCTTTGGCAAGGATAGTACATCTTTGGAGCGAGTGCTACATCTTCGAGTGCAACATCTGCATACCATCTCTTCCGTATATCAGTGTATCAACATTCAACGCCACGAACTGTAAGTAGACTTTTCACTATGCATGAACAGTCGAGTAGTTGCATGAGGAAATCTGAGGCATTAGAAGCAGAGGAGGAGGGTGGTGAATCTGAACCTCAAGACATCCTCGACTATTTTGAGGATATCACTCAATATGTCTCTAAAGAATTAGGGCCTAAGAGAGTTCCGCAACAGGTAATGCAAACCTTCAGACAGAAATTCCCTAAATGGGCTTTCTATCAAGCGAAACTTACGGGTCAGATTGAAGAATTGCGAGCAGAAAACAATAGGCTTCGAGAAGAACTAAATAAAAGAGAAATTCAAAAGGCTCCTCCAGTAACGTATGCAGCAGTTGCTGCTGGTGAGGGTAAAATATCTAAAAAACAAGCCACTGCAGTCAAAATTAACAAAAGAACAGCAAAACAGGTAAATACAGTCTTTATACGAGCAAATGATAACAGTGATATCAAGACTGTTAAGGAGAAGATCACAACAGCTATTCATCCCAAGCGAGATAGACTCCGGTTTAGGGCAGTGAGAACCACAAGTAATGTGGTCATCGTCGAGACTGAGTCTGAAGATGACCAAAAGAGATTAATCGCAAAACTAAACACCATACCTAATATCAAGTGCGAGCCACCAACGAAAAAGAGGCCATTGGTGATATTACATGATGTGCCTAAGGAGTTAAACGAGACTGATCTTTTGGAAGGGATTTATGAGCTAAATTTGTCCGAAGATATCAGTAGGGAGAGATTTGAGCAAGAGATGAAACCGAGGTTTAGGAGAGGTGCAAAAGATAAACCGGTAGTAAATCATGTTTTTGAAGTGACACCAAGATTGCGAAACATCCTTCTGGCCAAATCACGTATCTTCGTTGAATTTCGTGCTCTAAATCTTCGTGATTACTTGGTGGTCCAACGCTGCTTTAAATGCAATGATCTGGGCCACTCATCAAAAACCTGTTCAAACAAACAAACATGTGCACACTGTGGCTCTGAGGGGCACCTTAAAGCTGAATGTCCTAAGAAAGCTCAAAAAGCTGTTTGCATACCCTGTGTGAGAAGAAAGAGAGCATGCAATAATTTGGGAACTAACTGCGCAACCTATCAAATGATGCTTGAACGTATGATTGCACGCACTGATTATGGACAGTGACGTGGTTGGTTGGTTGGTTGGTTGGTTGGTTTGGGGGATGAAAGGGACCAGACTGCCATGGTCATCGGTCCCTTTTTCCAAAGACAAAGAACACCCACAGAGAATAAAAAAAGAGGAACAGAAGAGATCACAGACGATACAGAACAAGAGAGACGGAGACAAGGACAAGACAAAACGAACTAAAACCACACAGAGTGTGACGGTGGTTGGCCGACCATAGAAATAAATAAGGAAAAGCCAACCACTTAGAAACACATTAAAAAACCAGTGGAAAATCATAGGCCAAAGGCCAGAGTCAACACAAAACAATAAAATAAAACAGAAACACTCAGAGTAAATGATAAAATCCCCCTGCCCGAAGAAAACGTAAAACTAAGTCAGCCATAGTGGAGTCGTCTGTTAAAAGGGCAGGGAGCGTAGCAGGCAGCGCAAATGTCTGCCTGACCACAGCTAAAAGGGGGCAGGCCAGCAAAATGTGGGCCACTGTCAAAGCTGCCCCACAGCGACAGAGAGGAGGGTCCTCCCGGCGCAGTAAATAACTGTGTGTCAGCCGGGAGTGGCCAATGCGGAGCCGGCAAAGAACTACTGAGTCCCTGCGAGTGGCTCGCAGGGATGACCGCCACACAGCCGTCGTCTCCTTGACAGCACGGAGTTTATTGCGCATTGGCAGGTCGCGCCATTCATCGTCCCATAGCGCCAAGATTTTGCGGCGGAAGACTGCCCGCAAATCAGTCTCTGGGAGGCCAATGTCCAGAGATGGCTGACTGGTGGCCTCTTTCGCCAGGCGGTCAACATGTTCGTTACCCGGGATACCGAAATGACCGGGGGTCCACACAAAGACCACAGAGCGGCCGCAACAGGCGAGAGTATGCAGAGACTCGTGGATAGCCATTACCAAACGAGAACGAGGGAAACACTGGTCGAGAGCTCGTAAACAGCTCAGGGAATCGCTACAGATAACGAAGGACTCGCCTGAGCAGGAGCGGATATACTCTAGGGCACGAAAGATGGCGACCAGTTCAGCAGTGTAAACGCTGCAGCCATCCGGCAAGGAACGTTGTTCGGAAAGGTCCCCTAGAGTGAGCGCATATCCGACACGACCAGCAACCATCGAACCGTCAGTGTAAACAACACCAGAGCCCTGATACGTGGCCAGGATAGAATAAAAGCGGCGGCGGAAGGCCTCTTGAGGGACTGAGTCCTTAGGGCCCTGTGCCAAGTCGAGCCGAAGGCTAGGGCGACGAACACACCATGGGGGTGTATGCAAAGTAGCCCGGAAAGGAGGTGGAACAGTGAAACCCTGGAGCCCAGAGAGAAGCTCCTTGACGCGGACCGCTATTGTACAACCAGACCGGGGCCGACGTTCTGGCATACGGACGACCGACCGCGGGAACAGGAGACGATAGTTTGGATGCCCGGGCGAGCTTAGAACATGGGCAGCATAAGCGGCCAGCAAACGTTGGCGTCGGAACCGCAGCGGAGGTACACCTGCCTCCACTAGTACGCTGTCCACAGGGCTGGTGCGGAAAGCACCAGTGGCAAGGCGTATCCCGCTGTGGAGAATCGGGTCCAGCACCCGTAACGCAGATGGGGATGCTGAGCCATAAGCCAGGCTCCCATAATCCAGACGGGACTGGATTAACGCCTGGTAGAGCCGCAACAGTGTAGAGCGGTCGGCGCCCCAGTGGGTGTTGCTCAAGCATCGCAGAGCGTTTAGATGCCGCCAACACGTCTGTTTCAGCTGCCGGATATGAGGCAGCCAAGTCAACCGGGCATTGAAGACCACCCCCAAAAACCTGCGGGTCTCCACCACAGCAAGGAGTTCGTCGGCAAGATAAAGCCGCGGCTCAGGATGGACTGTTCGGCACCGGCAGAAATGCATAACGCAGGTCTTGGCGGCCGAAAACTGAAACCCATGCGCTACAGCCCAAGACTGCGCCTTACGGATAGCGCCCTGTAGCTGACGTTCAACAGCTGCAATGCCAGTAGAGCTGTAATAAAGGCAGAAGTCGTCAGCATACAGGGAAGCGGAGACAGAATTTCCCACGGCCGCAGCAAGCCCGTTAATGGCTATTAAAAACAGACAGACACTTAAAACAGAGCCCTGTGGCACACCGTTCTCCTGGACGTGGGAGGAACTATACGAGGCCGTGACTTGCACGCGGAAGGTACGACACGACAGAAAATTGCGGATGAAAATCGGCAGAGGACCCCGAAGACCCCATCCATGGAGCGTAGAAAGAATGTGATGACGCCACGTCGTATCGTACGCCTTCCGCATGTCGAAAAAGACAGCGACCAGGTGCTGACGGCGGGAAAAGGCAGTACGGATGGCCGACTCCAGGCTCACCAGATTGTCGGTGGCGGAGCGGCCTTTACGGAACCCACCCTGAGACGGAGCCAGAAGGCCCCGAGTCTCCAGTACCCAATGCAAGCGCCGGCTCACCATCCGTTCAAGCAACTTGCAAAGAACGTTGGTGAGGCTAATGGGACGGTAGCTGTCCACCTCCAGAGGGTTCTTTCCAGGTTTCAAAACGGGGATGACAATGCCTTCCCGCCATTGCGACGGAAACTCCCCCTCGACCCAAAGACGGTTGTAAAGATCGAGGAGGCGCCGCTGGCAGTCCACTGAAAGGTGTTTCAGCATCTGACAGTGGATGCCATCTGGCCCAGGAGCGGTATCAGGGCAAGCAGCGAGGGCACTGCGAAATTCCCACTCACTAAATGGAGCATTGTAAGATTCTGGGTGGTTGGTGCGAAACGAAAGGCTCCGACGTTCCATCCGCTCTTTAATGGAGCGGAAGGCCTGGGGGTAATTCGCAGAAGCGGAACTCATAGCAAAATGCTCTGCTAAGCGATTGGCAATGACGTCGGAGTCAGTACAAACTGCTCCATTCAGTGAGAGCGCAGGGACGCTGGCAGGTGGCCGATAGCCGTAGACGCGTCGAATCTTGGCCCAGACCTGCGAGGGAGTGACATGGAGGCCAATGGTGGACACATACCGCTCCCAGCACTCCTTCTTGCCTTGGCGGATAAGGAGGCGGGCCCGCGCACGCAGCCGTTTGAAGGCGATAAGGTGGTCGAGGGAGGGGTGTCGCTTGTGACGCTGGAGCGCCCGCCGGCGATCTTTAATCGCTTCAGCGATCTCAGGCGACCACCAAGGCACAGCCTTCCGCCGAGGGGACCCACAGGAATGGGGAATGGCAGATTCGGCGGCAGTAACGATGCCGGTGGTGACCGATTGAACCACCGCATCAATGTCATCGGTAGAGAGAGGCTCAAAAGCGGCAGTGGAGGAGAACAAGTCCCAGTCAGCCTTATTCATAGCCCATCTGCTAGGGCGCCCAGAAAAGTGGCGCTGTGGTAGTGACAAAAAGATCGGAAAATGGTCACTACCACACAGGTCGTCATGCACACTCCATTGGACAGACGGTAAGAGGCTATGGCTACAGATTGAAAGGTCAATGGCGGAGTAGGTGCCATGCGCCACACTGAAGTGTGTGAAGGCACCATCATTTAACAGCGAGAGATCGAGCTGCGACAATAAATGCTCAATGATGGCGCCTCGACCTGTTGCCACTGACCCACCCCACAGAGGGTTATGAGCGTTGAAGTCGCCCAATAGCAAGAAAGGTGGCGGCAATTGGGCGACCAGTGCAGCCAGGACATGCTGCGAGACATCACCATCCGGTGGAATGTAAAGACTGCAGACGGTAACAGCCTGTGGCGTCCACACGCGTACAGCGACAGCCTCTAAAGGCGTCTGGAGAGGGACAGACTCGCTGTGCAGAGTGTGAAGGACATAAATGCAGACGCCACCAGACACCCTTTCATAAGCTGCTCGGTTCTTGTAATAACCCCGATAGCCACGGAGGGCGGGGGTTCGCATCGCCGGAAACCAAGTTTCCTGGAGAGCAATGCAGAAGAAAGGGCGAAGGCTGAGAAGTTGGCGGAGCTCAGCTAAATGGTGGAAAAAACCGCCGCAGTTCCACTGGAGGATGGTATTGTCCATGGCTGAGAAAGGCGTGAAAGGACTGGGAAGGTAATTTACGCCGCTTGGTCACTCACTGCCACCGATTCAGTACCCGGACGAGAGGCATCCATGGCGTCTGAGGGACCAGCGAGATCAAGGTCCTCAGCGGACGCTAGAATCTCGACTTCATCCTCAGACGCAGAGCGCGAAAGGTGCAGTGGGGTTGGTGCCACCGCAAGTTCTTTAGCCTTAGAGGTCTTTCTCTTGGACTTCTCTTGCTGAACCTTGGGTTTCACCGGCTGGGAAGGCTTCACCGATTCAGTCTCCGGGACAGAGGAGGATCGTGAAGCCCTACGCCCGGCTGCTGGTGAGGACTTATGCCACTGGTGGCCGTCATCCTTCCCGCTGGGGGAACCCTGGGAAGGGAGCGTCCCAAGGGAACTCTTACGGGCGAGAGTAGCCGAAGAAGTTAGGCGCTTCTCCGGCTGAGAAGCGGGGACGGACGTCCCCGACGGGTGGGAGGAGGTTGCTCCTGAGGTAGGTGGTGCAGGAGCAACCGGTTGGGGAGAGCCCCCCACGGGCAAGGGGGCAGAAGGAGTCGTACTGCGTATCGAGCTGGCTGGAAGTCTCGACACTGATGGAGCTAGCACAGTTGTTGTAGCAGCTGCATACGAAGATGTCATTCTCACAGGATGGAGTCTGTCATATTTCCGTTTGGCCTCAGTATAGGTCAGCCGGTCCAGGGTCTTATATTCCATGATTTTGCGCTCTTTCTGAAAGACTGTGCAGTCAGGCGAGCAAGGTGAATGGTGCTCCCCGCAGTTGACGCAGATGGGAGGCGGGGCACATGGAGTATCGGGATGAGACGGGCGTCCGCTATCTCGACATGTGAGGCTGAAAGTGCAGCGGGAAGACATATGGCCGAACTTCCAGCACTTGAAGCACCGCATCGGGGGAGGGATATAGGGCTTGACGTCACATCGGTAGACCATCACCTTGACCTTTTCCGGTAACGTATCACCCTCGAAGGCCAAGATGAAGGCACCGGTAGCAACCTGATTGTCCCTCGGACCCCGATGAACGCGCCGGACGAAATGAACACCTCTACGTTCTAAGTTGGCGCGCAGCTCGTCATCAGACTGCAAAAGGAGATCCCTATGGAAAATAACACCCTGGACCATATTTAAACTCTTATGTGGCGTAATAGAAACGTTAACATCCCCCAACTTGTCACAAGCAAGTAACCTGCGGGACTGGGCGGAGGATGCCGTTTGTATCAGTACTGACCCAGAGCGCATTTTAGACAAGCCCTCCACCTCCCCAAACTTGTCCTCTAAATGCTCTACAAAGAACTGAGGCTTCACGGACATAAAAGATTCCCCGTCAGCTCTGGTACAGACGAGATACCGGGGCGAGTATCTTTCGCTCTCATTCATAGCCCTTCGTTCCTCCCATGGTGTGGCCAGGGAGGGGAACGATTTGGGGTCATACACATTAGCCTTGAATTGAGCCTTGGAACGCTTAGAGACTGCTGACGGCTGGCCGCCAGCAAGAGATGATGTACCACGCTTCATTGCGGGTCATCCGCCCTGATGCCACCTACTCCGACCAAGGGCCCTCCCCACGGGCGCCACCCAGCCACAGCAAAGGCCACCTGGCAGGATGGCCATTGCCGGGAGTCCCGATGCCCCAGGGAGATGGGCATCTACTCCTTGGCATACGTGGGGAGTTAACGGCGCAGGCATCAGTAGAGCGATCCCTGTGTTGTCAGGGGGCTACAACCAAGAGGGTACATGGCGACCCCACCACAACGGACTGGCTACCGTGCTGGATCTTAGGTGCAAAAATGGCCAAGGTCGTCGTCACAGTTAAAAGAAACACTGCAGAGTGCAGCGTGGTAATCGCCCATGAGATCGAAAACGAGCGGGACACCATCGCAACGACGAGAAAGACGGCAATAGGTCTAATTGCACGAAGGATACAGTGCACCATGTAAGGTGCCCTTCCCCAATTGGCTCGCTCTTCGGAATAATTTGGATAGATGGAGGTCAAACCCGAGAGGGGACCATCACATAAGGCCGAAACGTTTGAGACTCCTTTTAGTCGCCTCTTACGACAGGCAGGAATACCGCGGGCCTATTCTAACCCCCGAACCCGCAGGGGGACACAGTGACGTGAAGTCAGGTATTTTGAGTGCAACTAACAAGTCAAATAGTGAACATATTGGAGAGAAGACAGTGAAGCGCAGTAAATTAAAAAGAAAGACACCTTCTACGAGAGCAAGGAACTGGCGGAGGGCAATGGAATGGCGCAGACAGATAGGTTCAAATATATCTATGTATGCAAAATCCCAAAATTCTGAATATATAGCATATCCATTGAAGAACTGTGATGTGATTGAGACATATTATCATGAAAATGTAGATTATATAGAAAATATGGTCGAAAGTAGGCAAATCCACCCAGAAGTAGGTAAACAGCTTCAGAGAAACATGTTTCGCTGGGCAATCTTCCAAAGTCAGTTGATGTTTCGAATTGATGAATTAGAATCTGAAAGTGTTGGTGCATATGATGATTAATTAGGACATGCATCTGAACCTCAGATGTAGTCGATATGGTGTCGTCTAGTGCTGAAATATATGATACTAAAAATTTGCCAAGTAGCTGTAAGCCTGTCATATTTGTTAAAAGTGGAACAATAACTGGTTTGGGATCTAAGGTTGAAGACAAAATACTACATGAGACAGTTGAGCAGGTAAAAGAATTAGTAAGTTCTACACATGTTTCCTCTATGGTGCCAAATTGCAGTAAAGTAAATCCCACCTTAAGTGATACTGCTGTATGTGTACCTGATAGAGATGATAACAATGTAACAAAAGCGAACGTTCCTGTTGGTAATAGTGATAAAGCTACAACGATACCCAAAGTAGATGCTGGTGTAACGCCTCCAAAAACAGTGCAGAAAAGTTGGTTGGTTGGTTGGTTGGTTGGTTGGTTGAGGGATGAAAGGGACCAAACTGCAGAGGTCATCGGTCCCTTGTTCCAAAATACTAAAAATACCCGCAGAGAATAAAATATGTTCGACAGAATGGGAGACAGACGACACAGAACAAAAGAAACGTAGTCAAGGACCAGACAAAACAAAATAAAAGCACATGGAGTGCGATGGTGGTTGGCCGACCATAGGAACAAAAAAAAGGAAAAGCCAACCACCGAAAACACATTAAAAACTGAGTTTAAAACCGTAGGCCAAAGGCCAGAATCAACACAAAACAATCAAATAAAAACAGAAACACTCAGATTAAACGATAAAAACCCCCTGCCCGAATAAAACGTAAAACCAAGTCAGCCATAGTAGAGTCATCTGTTAAAAGGGCAGGGAGCGAGTCAGGCAGTGGAAACGACTGCCTGAGCACAACTAAAAGTGGACAGTCTAATAAAATGTGGACCACTGTCAAAATGGAGCCGCAGCGACATAAAGGTGGACCCTCACGTCGCAATAGGTGGCCGTGCGTCATCCACGTGTGCCCAATGCGCAGCTGGCACAGGACAACAGACTCCTTACGAGAAATCCGCAAGGAGGACCGCCACACATCGGTCGTCTCCTTAACAGCCCGCAGCTTATTCGGGGATGTCAGGCCACGCCACTCATCAGCCCACACCCCAAGCACCTTACGGCGCAACACCAGCTGCTGATCGCGAGCTGTGAGGCCGATCTCCAAAGCTGGGGCGTCGATCGCCCCTTTGGCCAGCCTGTCAACACGTTCGTTCCCCGGGATGCCAACATGACCTGGCGTCCAAACCAAGACCACCGAACGACCAGAACGGGCAATGGCGGAAACAGACTCCTGAATAAAGGACACCAGAGGAGAAGAGGGATAGCAGCGGCCGATGGCCTGAGGGCTACTCAGGGAGTCACTGCAGATCACGATGGACCTACCTGAGCAGAAACGCATATGCTCAAGAGCGCATTAGATGGCCACCAGCTCTGCAGTAAAAATACTGCAGCCAGCTGGCAAGGAGCGTTGCTCAACATGGGCAGCATGAGCAAAAGCGTAGGCAGTGCGACCATCAACCAGGGAACCATCCGTGTAGACAGGCTCACAGCCCGGAAATGAGGCGAGGAGCGCAAGAAATCGGCGACGGAGGGCCACAGGCGGAACCGAGTCCTTGGATCCCTGCGCCAAGTCCAGACGGACGGACGGCCGGGACAAACACCAGAGAGGCGTAGGTGCACGGACCCGGAAGGGAGGCGGAAGAGGGAATGAACCCAATTCCGACAGCAGGGACTGAACGTGGACAGCGACGGAAAGCCCAGACCTAGGTCGCCATTCGGGCAGATGGAGGACCATGGCAGGGAAAAGCAGGCGACGATTGGGATGGCCTGGCGAGCAATGCACGTGGACAGCATAGTCGGCGAGCAGACAATGACGGCGAATCCGCAGCGGGGGAACCCCGGGCCTCCACCAGTAGACTATCCACGGGGCTAGTGCGAAAAGCGCCAGTGGCAAGCCGAACCCCACAGTGGTGTATGGGGTCTAACAACTTCAACACTGAGGGTGACGCAGACCCATAGGCCAGGCTTCCATAATGAAGCCGCGACAGCACAAGGGCTCTGTACAATCGCAGCAGCGATCTGCACCCCAAGACATGTGGCTAAGGCAGCGAAGGGCGTTGAGGTGCCGCCAGCATTTTTGCTTCAGCTGAGTAACATGAGGAACCCATGTGAGCTGGGCATCAAACACGAGTCCCAAGAAGCGGCAAGTGTCCACCACTTCAAGCAGGTGGCCGTCGAGGTAAAGTTCAGGATGAGGGTGGACCGTCCGACGCCTGCAGAAGTGCATAACTCGAGTCTTGGCTGCAGAGAACTGAAAACCGTGAGTCAGAGCCCTTGATGCTGCCTTCCGAACGGCTACCTGCAGCCTGCGTTCGACGACTCCCGTAGTCGTGGAGCTAAATGAGATGCAGAAGTCGTCGGCATACAAAGAAGGAGACACCGACGACCCCACTGCTGCAGCCAGACCATTAATGGCCACTAGAAATAAGGAGACACTCAACACCGAGCCATGTGGGACCCCATTTTCCTATATATAAGACGAACTAGAGGTGGCACCGACTTGCACCCGGAAAGAACGGCGCAATAAAAAGGTTTGTAGAAAAGCCGGGAGTCGACCACGAAGACCCCACTCATGCAACGTGACGAGGATGTGGTGCCTCCATGTGGAGCTATACGCCTTCCGCAGATCCAAAAATACAACAACGAGATGCTGACGTCGGGCAAACGCCGTACGGACAGCAGATTCCAGCCGCACCAAATTGTCCACTGCAGACCGGCACCGACGGAAGCCACCCTGGGATGGAGTGAGGAGACCGCGCGACTCAAGGACCCAACACAAACGCCGCCCCACCATACGTTCGAGCAATTTGCACAAAACGTTCGTAAGGGTAATGGGACGATAGCTGTCCACCGCCAGTGGGTCCGCACTGGGCTTCAAGATGGGGACAATAACACCCTCTCGCCATTGCGACGGGAACACGCCTTCGCTCCAAATGCGATTAAATATCGCGAGAATGTGTCTCTGGCAGTCCCTGGAGAGATGCTTCAGCATCTGCGCGTGGATGCAGTCTGGGCCTGGTGCTGTATCAGGGCAATTGGCGAGGGCAGCGAGGAATTCCCTCTCGCTGAAAGGAGCATTGTATGTTTCAGAACGACGCGTGTGAAATGAGAACGGCGTCCGCTCGGCTCGCTCCTTTACAGAGCGAAAGGCGGGGGGATAGGATGCAGTCGCAGAGTTCTGAGCAAAGTGCGCGGCAAGCCGTTCAGCAATGGCGGCAGCGTCCGTGCAGACAGCGCCGTCCAAGGAGAGCCCAGGGACACCCATAGGGGTCTGGTATCCATAAATCCGCCGGATCCGGGACCACACGAGTGAGGGGGAGACATGGGAGCCCAAGGATGAAACATACCTCTCCCAGCACTCCTGCTTACGCTGTGTAATAAGACGGCGGGCCAAGGCACGGAGTCTCTTAAAGGCGATGAGGGTCCCGAGAGACGGGTGCCGCCTATGACGCTGGAGAGCCCGCCGACGGTCGCGAATAGCCTCAGCAATCTCCGGCGACCACCAGGGTACAGACTTCCTCCGAGGGAGGCCAGAAGGTCGGGGGATGGCAGCCTCGGCTGCTGAAATGATGGACGTGGTTAAAAAAAGGACTACCTCGTCAATGTCACCCTGTGGGGGAGACTCAATGACTGCAGCAGAAGTAAAAGCCGGCCAGTCTGCCCTGTGGAGAGCCCAGCGGGGCAGGCGCCCAGAAGAACGCCTCTGGGGTAGTGACAAATAGATGGGAAAATGGTCACTACCGCACAGGTCAGGATGCTCACTCCAGTGGAGGGATGGGACAGGTCCGGGGCTGCAAAGAGAGAGATCGATGGCCGAGAACGAGCCATGGGCCACACTGAAATGCGTGGGAGCACCGGTGCTCAAGAGGCTAAGGTCGAGCTGAGCCAACAAATGCTCCACGGCACGACCGCGGTCATCGGAGACAGTCCCACCCCATAGAGGGTTGTGGGCATTGAAATCGCCCAGAAGCAGCAATGGTGGCGGGAGTTGAGCCAGCAGTGCAGCCAAGACATGTCAGGGGAGCTCCCCGTCCGGAGGAATGTAAACAGAGCGAACAGTTATAGCCGGCGAGAGCTCAGCCCTGGCAGCAACTGCCTCTAAAGGCGTCTGAAGGGGTACTGGCGAGCTACAGACAGAGTGGTGAACAAAGAGGCAAACCCCACCTGACGATCGTTGACAGGCAGCACGGTTCTTATAGTATCCCCGATAACCGCGAAGGGTGGGGGTCCGCAGTGCCAGAAACCAAGTTTCCTGCAGAGCAACGCAGAGAACAGGGGAATCACTCAGAAGCATCCGGGGCTCAGGCAGGTGGCGGAAATAACCGCCGCAGTTCCACTGGAGAATGGAAGCAGGAAGGGACTGGGAGGGCGTGAATGCGACTAAGAGGCAGACAGCGCTTCAGAGCCAACTGCCGCCACCGGGGGAGAGTCAGCTGAGTCCGTAGGAGAGGCCCCCAAGGGTTCCGTGAGGGCGTGATCCGCGGCAGAGGCGAGGATCTCCACCTCATCCCCGGAGCCAGGACTATGTACAGCAGGCGGTGCTGAAACCGCCGGAACGTCCTTCTTCTTGGACACATGCCGTGCCTTCTCACATTGGCCCTTAGGGTGAGAGGGCTGGGAGAGCTTCTCTGAAGGAGCGTCGGGGGCTGACGACGACGCTGAAGCCCTACGATCAGCAGGTGGCGGAACCTTCAGCCACTGGCTGACATCTGGCTGGGAAGGAGAAGAAACGGAGGAAGGGAGAGCCCCGAGGGACCCCTTCCGCTAGAGAGGAACCGGCGGAGGCAACGCCGGCGGAGAAGGAGGGGGAGGAATCGAGCCTCCCGGTGGTGGAGCAGATGTCACTCCCGAAGTAAGCGTGGGGGGAGCGACAGAAGAGGGTTTGCCCCCAACTGCTAAGGGGGCAACAGAGGAAGGCTTGCCCCCAGACAGGAGGTGGGCAGACAGAGATACACGGCCCCGAGGGCTCACTGAAGGCGGCACAGATGAGGCGACAACCGTTGCTCGCGTGGGCGACGATAACGTAGCTGCAGCATAAGATGGTCGAAGGGAAGCAGGATACGACCTTTCATATTTCTGTTTAGCCTCTCGATAAGTAAGCCGGTCCAGGGTCTTAAATTCCATTATCTTCCGCTCCTTATGAAGAACGGGGCAATCCGGCGAGCATGGAGAGTGGTGCTCACCACAGATGACACATACAGGCGGAGGCGCACAGGGAGAATCGGGATGAGAGGGGCATCCGCAATCTCGACATGTAGTGCTGGATGGGCAACGGGATGACATATGCCCAAACTTCCAGCACTGGAAGCACCGCATCAGGGGAGGGACGTATGGCTTCACGTCGCAAAGGTAAACCATCACCTTGACCTTCTCGGGCAAGACATCACCCTCGAAGGCCAAGATAAAAGCACTGGTGGCCACCCTGTTAGTCTTGGGCCCTCTATGTACACGACGGACAAAATGGACGCCACGTCGTTCCAAGTCGGCTCTCAGCTCGTCATCGGATTGTAACAAGAGGTCACGATGGTAAATAATCCCCTGGACCATATTTAAGCTACTGTGGGGAGTGACGGTAACAGGGACGTCACCCAGCCTATCGCACAAGAGCAACGCTCGTGACTGGGCTGGGGAGGACGTCTTGAGGAGGATGGACCCATTCCTCATTTTAGACAACCCCGCCACTTCCCCAAACTTATCCTCCAGGTGTTCCACAAAAAACAGAGGCTTTGTCATAAGAAAGGAGTCACCATCAGTCCTGCTGCAGACAAGGTATCGCGGTACGTAAGGCTCCCGCTTGGCACTAGATCGGCGTCCCTCCCATGGCGCAGCCAACGAGGGGAGCGACTGAGGGTCATATTGTGCAGCATCAAAGTCGATTCTACCACGCTTGGAGGCGCTGGTGGCCGTGCGACCACTTGCTTGGTGTGATTTATTGCGCTTCATTGCGCCATATCCGCCCAGATGCCACCTACTCCGAACGAGGGCTCTCCCCAAGGGCGCCACCCAGCCAAAGCAATGGGTACCTGGCCGATATCCCGTTGCCTGGAGTCCCCGTGCCCCAGACAAGATGGGCACATACTCCTTGGCATGCATGGGGAGGAAACAGCTCTGGCATCTGTAGTGCGATCCCAGCGTGGTCAGGGGGCTACCACCAAGAGGGTACATGACGACCCCACCACAACCGACTGGCTACCGTGCTGGATTTTAGGTGTTGAAAGGGTCCACAGTTGTCGTAGGCGCTAAGAAGAAGAGTGCGCACAAGGCGAGAAGGAGACAACCCAGAAGATGTTGGGCGTAGTCCCCCCCCACACGACAATAGGTAACATGCAAGATGGTGGAGCATGATGGACCAATAGAAAAACACCACGTAAGGTGTCCTTCCCCAAATGGCACGCACTAACAACGGAAATTTGGAAAAAAAAGGAGGTCACACCCAAGAGGGGACTATCACAGAAGGCCGAAACGTTTGAGACTTCTTTTAGTCGCCTCTTACGACAGGCAGGAATACCACGGGCCTATTCTTACCCCCGAACACGCAGGGAGTCTGGGCGAGGTGAGTGCCGTAGGGGTGCCGGTAAGTGCAGGCGTTTAGCGCGGGCGTGGTCTGCTCTCGCCGTTGGTCGGCCTCGTGCTGGCCGGCGGTGCAGGATGCGCGCGCCTGCGCGGCGTTCGCGCCCCGGTGCTTCAACCCGCGTGCAGGATCCGAGCTCGGTCCCGTGCCTTGGCCTCCCACGGATCTTCCTTGCTGCAAGGCCGCGTCCGCCTTAGCGTGCTCCTCCGGGGGCGCGTGGGTGCGCGGATTTTCTTCGGCCGCCATTCAACGATCAACTCAGAACTGGCACGGACTGGGGGAATCCGACTGTCTAATTAAAACAAAGCATTGCGATGGCCCTAGCGGGTGTTGACGCAATGTGATTTCTACCCAGTGCTCTGAATGTCAACGTGAAAAAATTCAAGCAAGCGCGGGTAAACGGCGGGAGTAACTATGACTCTCCAAATGCTCACATGATGCGTCATATACGGGTCCTCTCGGTCCACTCCTTAGCATCCTAGTGGTGTCGAGTGGATGATGGTTCGCTTAGCCTCTCGGTGGGAAATCCTAGCTCTGGCCTTCACGTGGCGGGGGTCGTGAGAGGTTCCGAGGAAGGTTATGCCTTGGCATAAGTCTCCCAAAGTTCCTCGACCGACAGAGCAGGATGTGTTTAGGGCATGGGGGTTGCCTCCCCTCGTGCCTTTGCTCCAGCTGACCCAACAACAAGAAGTGCCACTGGAGCGCCTGTGCCAGCTGATGAGCCACCCAACCAGCCAACCGATGCAGGTCGAGCGCCGCTCCCCATTGTCTGCCCTGAGTGCTCGCGGTCTTTTTCCTCGGTGTCCACCGGCGTCATGCTCATCCATCTGCAGTCAACGCAGAGATACAGACGGTGAGGAAGAAGGCCAGGTGGTCTGAAGAAGAACTCTTGCGTTTGGCCCCTGCCGAAGCAACCCTGACCATCCACGGTTGCAAGTTCTTTAACCAGGAGCTCGCCAAGGCCTTTCCTGCTCGAACGCTGGAGTCCATCAAGTGCCAGTGTAGGGCGCAGTCCTATCGGGACATGGTGGCAAGGTTTGTCGCCGAGCTCCCCAGTAGTGCTCATGGTTCTCATGATACTGCGGCTGAGCCTGGTGACGGATCCCCTGTACCACACGTTCCACCTCAGGGGGATAGCGTTGACCTTGCCATCTGGTCCTTTGTTTCTGAACTCTCTCCATCGGGCTGCCGATTTCGCTCTCTTGACGCTCTTCTGGCTCTTGGTTCTACCACTAGCCAGGATAGTATCCGAGCAATGTTGCTACCTGCTTTGGATGAGTTAGGGAGCATGGAACCAGCTGTCCATCAAGCTGCAAACGTACGGATCCAACAGCCTCCAGAGCGGAAGCGTGCTCGAAGAAGGTGGGAATATGCAGTGGTCCAGCGTGCCTTCAAGAAAAATCCGGCACGTTGCATTAATGGGCTCCTTGAGGGCACTCTTCTGCATCAGCCCCCATCCATCCCGGGACTGATCGAATATTGGACAAACCTCTTTGCCCCACCTCGTGTCAGGTCTCAGCCTCCCCGGGGTGAGGGTCTGTCCGACAGGCTGTTGCCATTCTCAAAGATGGTACCCTTCCACGAACTATGGGCTCCCATCACTGCGGAAGAAGCGGCTACTGCCCTACCACCTCGAAGCTCTGCTGCAGGCCCAGATGGTCTTACACCGGCCCAATTGCGTCGCCCTCCCCGGGATGTTCTCCTTAAAATCCTGAATATCCTTCTCCTTTCCCGTTTCCTTCCATCCCGTCTCCTTCAGGCCAGGACCACCCTGCTGCCCAAGAAGACCGCCGCAGCATCCCCTGTTGACTTCCGTCTGATTACAGTGTGCTCCGTGCTAACCAGAGCCTTCCATAAGGTTCTGGTTGGCCGCCTTATGCGCTTCTGCACTTTGGATGGTCGTCAGCGGGCTATCATCCCACAGGATGGGATGCTTCGTAACACCTTTATCCTGGATCTGTCGATGACTCAGGCGCGGAGGGCCGCCGGTTCGCTGTACTTGGCATCCCTGGATGTGTCAAAGGCCTTCGACTCGCTTGCCCACGGGGCCTTTGGCCCTGTGCTGAGAGCCCATGGCCTGCCGGTCGAGTTCGTTGACTACATCCGGGGGTGCTATGGGGGGGGATCGACGGTTATCTCCGCTGGTGGGAAGTCGTCCGATCTGGTGCGGCCTTCGAGGGGTGTTTGCAGGGTGACCCTCTGTCCCCCATCCTTTTTAACATGGCAGTAGACATCCTCCTATCCCGTCTCCCTGAGCATGTTGGGGCACGCATTCTTGGACGGCGAGTAAATGCTGCTGCATTCGCCGACGACCTCCTGCTGTTCGCCGAGACTCGTGATGGATTGCAGGAACTTCTCACCATCGCCACATCGGCCCTGGGTGATCTCTGGCTTGAGGTCAACCCACGAAAGTGCTTCTCTCTCGCCCTGGTGTCATCAGGCAGGGAGAAGAAGACCAAGGTCGACGAGACAGTCATCTTTCATGCTGGTGTTCAAAACATTCCAGCCCTGGCGATGGGAGATACATTTAAGTATTTGGGACTGCAATTCACCACCGGCGGACGAAGTTTGTTCCATCCTCGGCGGGAGGTCGAGAAGCAGCTTGACATCATCAAGCGTGCTCCACTAAAGCCTCAGCAGAGACTGTATTCCCTTCGGTCTGTAATCCTCCTGGGTATTTACCACGGTCTAGCCTTGGGGAGAACTCGTCTGGGGGCCCTCTCATCCCTGGATGTCTGTGTGCGGGCAGCTGTTCGAACTTGGCTGTGTCTCCCAGCGGATACACCTGTTGGATACTTCCATGCCCCAATAACTCATGGGGGCTTGGGGGTTCCATCAGCCCGCTGGCTTGGTCCACTTCTTCAAAGGAGGAGGCTGGCCAAGATTCAGGGTTTGGGTGCGGCTGTGGACGATTCTTCCCAGGACTTGCTGCGACGTGAAATCTGCCAACTGGACAACGCCTTGCAATGGCGTGGGGACGTGATTAAGTCCAGTTACCAACTGGGCCAGTTTTGGGCCGAGCGCCTCCACTCCTCAGTCGATGGCTCTGCATTACGTAAGTCTGCCCAAACACTCGGGCAGCACTGCTGGGTATCCACCACTCGGCAGTTTGTCACAGGCCGTGATTTTATCTCCTGTCTACGTGCCAGGATTAATGCCTTGCCCAGCAAGGCACGACTCCTACGTGGCGGGGAGGGTGACACCAGGTGTCGTGGTGGCTGCAATGCGATGGAGACGGCTAACCACGTTATCCAGCAATGTTGGAGGAGCGATGGGGCTCGCATTGCCAGACACGACGCAGTGGCGTCTTATCTGGCGCGAGGCCTACGCCAAAGGGGCTTCAGCGTTTTGGTGGAGCCTCACCTTCGTACAACTGAAGGATTAAGGAAGCCGGATATCGTGGCAGCCTGTGAAGGAGCGTCAGTCATCATCGACGCACAGGTGGTCGGTGACACCCTCGACCTCGATCGATGTCATCGTGAAAAGATTGCGGCCTACGACAGGCAGGCTGTCCATGAGGAGGTGCGCAAGCTCTTCCCGACGGTCCAGGACATCACCACCACGTCGGCGACCATCAACTGGCGTGGGGTCTGGTCCCCATATTCTGCCAGAGCATTGCAGGAGGTGGGCGTGGTAAAGGGCCACCTTGCAACTATAGCCACACGAGTTCTCCTGGGCAGCATTATGGCGGCGCGGCGTTTCGACACCATGACTGCCCCTCGCCGCCACACGATGCCCCGCACCGGCGTTGGTTAGGGTGTGTTCAACCCCTCAGCTGCTGCCTGGCTCTCTCAGGCATAATCCCCCTCTTTGTCCTTGTTAGTGTCTATACTTAAGTGTGTTTTCTTTTTATATATTTATATTTATGTGTATTGTGTGACATCTTGTACACCCAGTGTAAGGGTTCTCACTTATATATTATTCACTGCTTGTGAATAAAGACGGGAAATATGGCCAAATGCCTCGTCATCTAATTATTGATGCAGATGAATGGATTAACGAGATTCCCGCGGTCTGCGTGGCGCCACCCGGGGGAGGTGTGTTGCCTCCCGATAACTGGGTTAAAACCGCCAGGAGACCCTCTGATTCCCTGAAAACTTTTTGTCTTCAGGAGGGCTCAGAGGAACCTGAGTGGGGCGGGGACCGTAACGTCCTATCCCGTGGCCTTGACGTGGCCCTGGCGCTCAGTACCCCGCTTGGATGGGGCGAAGCTAACACGGGAAGGGCCGTCCATGCATGACGTAAAAAGGCTAGCCCTTAACTGGGTGCAACCCACACTGGTCCGCACTGGCCCACCGTGAATTATCAAAAGCGGTAGGTGAGACATGGTCGGCCATGATCCCCCAGTACGTGTGGAGACCCTCCGGGGAACGTAACTCGGGCTCGAGTGCCGCACCGTCTCGTTGATGTAAAACTCCATGGATAAGACCCGGACTGACTCCTTTAACACCTTCCGGGCTGCATCGATAGGTGTGGGTTGTCGTTGTGTCAAGGCAGGACGTAAAACTCCCTTCCTGGCAGGACGTTAAATGCCCCCAACCCAAGCGAAAGCAAAGGTTGCATGGCGCAGGGGGATCTGCGTCAACAAGGACACAACACCTGTCCTGTTCTTCCCACGGCTGTACTCGCTGGGGAGGGATCGTGGCCTGAGCCGGCAAAGGCTCAGCGCCATGTCGGGGACTTCGACATGCTCCGCCAAACCAGGGCGTGGTAACACGTCCCTGGCTAGTTTAGATGGGGCCAGACCCCCGAACGTCTGGGGGACCGACTCAGCACCTGGGTAGGGCTGGGTCCAAGGCCTTAGGGTGGAAACTCGGCCTAGTAGGGGGCGAAGGCCGAGAGATGAATCCGCCTCTCCGGAATGCGCTGGGCATTTGCCGGGGAGGGACGGGAGAAATCTCCAGTGGTACAGTCGTGGAAGGAACTAGTGCGCTGGAAACGGCGCGCTAAACCCGGCAGCTCATAAAGCTCTTGGTCAAGGGGCGGGACTGGTGAGCGAGCTGCATTTACCCTCCCCCCCATGCCAGAAGAGCCGGTCCAGGGAGAGATGGGCTCTCAACTCTTCTGGTCTCTCTCTCAGGAATCATGGCTGCAAATACGGAGAGAGAGACTTCCGAGCGATGCGATGCGAACGATGATAATGAAATAAAGAGCGCAGCCGAAAGGCTAAAGGAACTAAGTGCGCTACTAGTGACTGACAAAGGAAAGATGGTTGGTTGGTTTGGGGGATTAAAGGGACCAGACTGCTATGGTCATCGGTCCCTTTTTCCAAAGACAAAGAACACCCACAGAGAATAAAAACAAGGAACAGAAGAGATCACAGACGATACAGAACAAGAGAAACGGAGACAAGGACAAGACAAAACGAACTAAAACCACACAGAGTGTGACGGTGGTTGGCCGACCATAGAAATAAATAAGGAAAAGCCAACCACTTACAAACACATTAAAAAACCAGTGGAAAATCATAGGCCAAAGGCCAGAGTCAACACAAAACAATAAAATAAAACAGAAACACTCAGAGTAAATGAGAAAATCCCCCTGCCCGAAGAAAACGTAAAACTAGGTCAGCCATAGTGGAGTCGTCTGTTAAAAGGGCAGGGAGCGTAGCAGGCAGCGCAAATGTCTGCCTGACCACTGCTAAAAGGGGGCAGGCCAGCAAAATGTGGCCCACTGTCAAAGCTGCCCCACAGCGACATAGAGGAGGGTCCTCCCGGTGCAGTAAATAACTGTGTGTCAGCCGGGAGTGGCCAATGCGGAGCCGGCAAAGAACTACGGAGTCCCTGCGAGTGGCTCGCAGGGATGACCGCCACACAGCCGTCGTCTCCTTGACAGCACGGAGTTTATTGCGCATTGGCAGTTCGCGCCATTCATCGTCCCATAGCGCCAAGATTTTGCGGCGGAAGACTGCCCGCAAATCAGTCTCTGGGAGGCCAATGTCCAGAGATGGCTTACTGGTGGCCTCTTTCGCCAGGCGGTCAACATGTTCGTTACCCGGGATACCGACATGACCGGGGGTCCACACAAAGACCACAGAGCGGCCGCAACAGGCGAGAGTATGCAGAGACTCGTGGATAGCCATCACCAAACGAGAACGAGGGAAACACTGGTCGAGAGCTCGTAAACCGCTCAGGGAATCGCTACAGATAACGAAGGACTCACCTGAGCAGGAGCGGATATACTCTAGGGCACGAAAGATGGCGACCAGTTCAGCAGTGTAAACGCTGCAGCCATCCGGCAAGGAACGTTGTTCGGAAAGGTCCCCTAGAGTGAGCGCATATCCGACACGACCAGCAACCATCGAACCGTCAGTGTAAACAACACCAGAGCCCAGATACGTGGCCAGGATGGAATAAAAGCGGCGGCGGAAGGCCTCTTGAGGGACTGAGTCCTTAGGGCCCTGTGCCAAGTCGAGCCGAAGGCTAGGGCGACGAACACACCATGGGGGTGTATGCAAAGTAGCCCAGAAAGGAGGTGGAACAGTGAAACCCTGGAGCCCAGAGAGAAGCTCCTTGACGCGGACCGCTATTGTACAACCAGACCGGGGCCGACGTTCTGGCATATGGACGACCGACCGCGGGAACAGGAGACGATAGTTTGGATGCCCGGGCGAGCTTAGAACATGGGCAGCATAAGCGGCCAGCAAACGTTGGCGTCGGAACCGCAGTGGAGGTACACCTGCCTCCACTAGTACGCTGTCCACAGGGCTGGTGCGGAAAGCACCAGTGGCAAGGCGTATCCCGCTGTGGAGAATCGGGTCCAGCACCCGTAACGCAGATGGGGATGCTGAGCCATAAGCCAGGCTCCCATAATCCAGACGGGACTGGATTAACGCCTGGTAAAGCCGCAACAGTGTAGAGCGGTCGGCGCCCCAGTGGGTGTTGCTCAAGCATCTCAGAGCGTTTAGATGCCGCCAACACGTCTGTTTCAGCTGCCGGATATGAGGCAGCCAAGTCAACCGGGCATCGAAAACCACCCCCAAAAACCTGTGGGTCTCCACCACAGCAAGGAGTTCGTCGGCAAGATAAAGCCGCGGCTCAGGATGGACTGCTCGGCACCGGCAGAAATGCATAACGCAGGTCTTGGCTGCCGAAAACTGAAACCCATGCGCTACAGCCCAAGACTGCGCCTTACGGATAGCGCCCTGTAGCTGACGTTCAACAGCTGCAATGCCAGTAGAGCTGTAATAAAGGCAGAAGTCGTCAGCATACAGGGAAGCGGAGACAGAATTTCCCACGGCCGCAGCAAGCCCGTTAATGGCTATTAAAAACAGACAGACACTTAAAACAGAGCCCTGTGGCACACCGTTCTCCTGGACGTGGGAGGAACTATACGAGGCCGCGACTTGCACGCGGAAGGTACGACACGACAGAAAATTGCGGATAAAAATCGGCAGAGGACCCCGAAGACCCCATCCATGGAGCGTAGAAAGAATGTGATGACGCCACGTCGTATCGTACGCCTTCCGCATGTCGAAAAAGACAGCGACCAGGTGCTGACGGCGGGAAAAGGAAGTATGGATGGCCGACTCCAGGCTCACCAGATTGTCGGCGGCGGAGCGGCGTTTACGGAACCCACCCTGAGATGGAGCCAGAAGGCCCCGAGACTCCAGTACCCAATGCAAGCGCCGGCTCACCATCCGTTCAAGCAACTTGCAAAGAACGTTGGTGAGGCTAATGGGACGGTAGCTGTCCACCTCCAGAGGGTTCTTTCCAGGTTTCAAAACGGGGATGACAATGCCTTCCCGCCATTGCGACGGAAACTCCCCCTCGACCCAAAGACGGTTGTAAAGATCGAGAAGGCGCCGCTGGCAGTCCACTGAAAGGTGTTTCAGCATCTGATAGTGGATGCCATCTGGCCCAGGAGCGGTATCAGGGCAAGCAGCGAGGGCACTGCGAAATTCCCACTCACTAAATGGAGCATTGTAAGATTCTGGGTGGTTGGTGCGAAACGAAAGGCTCCGACGTTCCATCCGCTCTTTAATGGAGCGGAAGGCCTGGGGGTAATTCGCAGAAGCGGAACTCATAGCAAAATGCTCTGCTAAGCGATTGGCAATGACGTCGGAGTCAGTACAAACTGCTCCATTCAGTGAGAGCGCAGGGACGCTGGCAGGTGGCCGATAGCCGTAGACGCGTCGAATCTTGGCCCAGACCTGCGAGGGAGTGACATGGAGACCAATGGTGGACACATACCGCTCCCAGCACTCCTTCTTGCCTTGGCGGATAAGGAGGCGGGCCCGCGCACGCAGCCGTTTGAAGGCGATAAGGTGGTCGAGGGAGGGGTGTCGCTTGTGACGCTGGAGCGCCCGCCGGCGATCTTTAATCGCTTCAGCGATCTCAGGCGACCACCAAGGCACAGCCTTCCGCCGAGGGGACCCACAGGAATGGGGAATGGCAGATTCGGCGGCAGTAACGATGCCGGTGGTGACCGATTGAACCACCGCATCAATGTCATCGGTAGAGAGAGGCTCAAAAGCGGCAGTGGAGGAGAACAAGTCCCAGTCAGCCTTATTCAGAGCCCATCTGCGAGGGCGCCCAGAACAGTGGCGCTGTGGTAGTGACAAAAAGATCGGAAAGTGGTCACTACCACACAGGTCGTCATGCACACTCCATTGGACAGACGGTAAGAGGCTATGGCTGCAGATGGAAAGGTCAATGGCGGAGTAGGTGCCGTGCGCCACACTGAAGTGTGTGAAGGCACCATCATTTAACAGCGAGAGATAGAGCTGCGACAATAAATGCTCAACGATGGCGCCTCGACCTGTTGCCACTGACCCACCCCACAGAGGGTTATGGGCGTTGAAGTCGCCCAATAGCAAGAAAGGTGGCGGCAATTGGGCGACCAGTGCAGCCAGGACATGCTGCGAGACATCACCATCCGGTGGAATGTAAAGACTGCAGACGGTAACAGCCTGTGGCGTCCACACGCGTACAGCGACAGCCTCTAAAGGCGTCTGGAGAGGGACAGACTCGCTGTGCAGAGTGTGAAGGACATATATGCAGACGCCACCAGACACCCTTTCATAAGCTGCTCGGTTCTTATAATAACCCCGATAGCCACGGAGGGCGGGGGTTCGCATTGCTGGAAACCAAGTTTCCTGGAGAGCAATGCAGAAGAAAGGGTGAAGGCTGATAAGTTGGTGGAGCTCAGCGAGATGGTGGAAGAAACCGCTGCAGTTCCACTGGAGGATGGTATTGTCCATGGCTGAGAAAGGCGTGACGGGACGGGGAAGGCAGATTACGCCGCTGGGTCACCTGCTGCCTCCGATTGAGCACCCGTGCTAGTGTTATCCATGGCGTCTGAGGGACCGGCGAGTTCTAGGTCCTCAGCGGACGCCAGGATCTCCACCTCGTCCTCAGACGCAGAGCTGTAAGGTGGCGGTGGGGTGGCTGCCACCGCGAGTTCCTTGGGCTTAGAGCTCTTCTTCTTTGATTTCCCACGCTGCTCCTCGGGCTTAACTGGCTGGGAGGGCTTCACCGATTCAGTCTCCGGGACTGAGGAGGATCGTGAAGCCCGTCGACCAGCTGATTGCGGGCACCTACGCCACTGGCGGTCGTCAGCCTTCCCACTGGTGGAAACCTGGGAAGGGAGGGACCCGAGGGACCCCTTGCGAGCGTGAGAAGCCGAAGAAGTTGGACACTTCTCCGGCTGAGAAGCAGGGACGGACGTCCCTGATGGGGGGGATGGTGTTGCCCCTGAGGTAGGTGGCGCAGGAGCAACCCGGTGGGTAGAGCCCCCCACTGGCAAGGGGGCAGGAGGAGTCTTACTGGTTATCGAGCTGGCTGGAAGTCGTGAAACTGATGGGGCGAGCACAGGTGTTGTAGCGGCGGCGTAGGATGACGTCATTCGCACGGGATGTAATCGGTCGTATTTCCGCTTGGCCTCAGTATAAGTCAGTCGGTCCAGGGTCTTATATTCCATGATTTTGCGTTCTTTCTGGAAGATTCTGCAGTCTGGCGAGCAAGGTGAATGGTGCTCCCCGCAGTTGACACAGATGGGAGGCGGGGCACATGGAGTATCGGGATGAGACGGGCGTCCGCAATCTCGACATGTGAGGCTGGAAGTGCAGCGGGAAGACATATGGCCAAACTTCCAGCACTTGAAGCACCGCATCGGGGGAGGAATATAGGGCCTGACGTCACATCAGTAGACCATCACCTTGACCTTTTCCGGTAACGTATCACCCTCGAAGGCCAAGATGAAGGCACCGGTAGCTATCTGATTGTCCTTCGGACCCCGATGAACGCGCCGGACGAAATGGACACCTCTGCGCTCTAAGTTGGCGCGCAGCTCGTCATCAGACTGCAAAAGAAGGTCCTTATGGTAAATAACTCCCTGGACCATATTTAAACTCTTATGCGGTGTGATCGTAACAGCAACATCCCCCAACTTATCACAAGCAAGTAACCGTCGTGACTGGGCAGAGGATGCCGTTTGGATCAGGACCGATCCAGAGCGCATTTTTGACAAGCCCTCCACCTCCCCAAACTTGTCCTCTAAATGCTCGACGAAGAACTGAGGCTTTGTTGAGAGAAAAGACTCCCCATCAGCTCTCGTACAAACTAAGAATCGGGGCGAATAAGTGCTACTGCCATCCTGAGATTTACGTTCCTCCCACGGCGTGGCCAGAGAGGGGAACGTTTTCGGATTGTACTTTTCAGCATTAAATTGAGCCCGAGAACGCTTAGAGACTGCTGGCGGCTGGCCGCCAGCGAGAGATGATGTACCACGCTTCATTGCTGGCCCTCCGCCCTGATGCCACCTACTCCGACCAAGGGCCCTCCCCACGGGCGCCACCCAGCCGCAGCAATAGCCACCTGGCAGGACGGCCATTGCCGGGAGTCCTGATGCCCCAAGGAGATGGGCATCTACTCCTTGGCATACGTGGGGAGTTAACGGCGCAGGCATCAGTAGAGCGATCCCTGTGTTGTCAGGGGGCTACAACCAAGAGGGTACATGGCGACCCCACCACAACGGACTGGCTACCGTGCTGGATCTTAGGTGCAAAAATGGCCAAGGTCGTCGTCACAGTTAAAAGAAACACTGCAGAGTGCAGCGTGGTAATCGCCCAAGAGATCGAAAACGAGCGGGACACCATTGCAACGACGAGAAAGACGGCTATAGGTCTAATTGCACGAAGGATACAGTGCACCATGTAAGGTGCCCTTCCCCAATTGGCTCGCTCTTCGGAATAATTTAGATAGATGGAGGTCAAACCCGAGAGGGGACCATCACATAAGGCCGAAACGTTGGAGACTCCTTTTAGTCGCCTCTTACGACAGGCAGGAATACCGCGGGCCTATTCTAACCCCCGAACCCGCAGGGGGGAAAGGAAAGATGAGTAATGATAGAATAAACGAGATAAAGGACAAGTTGGCCTTGTGGGCAATTGCCCAAAGCCAGCTAGAAGGTAGAATTAAAGAGCTGGAACGACAAAACAAACAAATAATGGCTGAAAGAACAAAGACATACGCCACAGTGGTGGCAGGAGGACCACAGAAACCGCAAACAAACATGAAAGAGAGCATAGAAAAAGTGACAGCGAAACAAGGAGTGGCATTATTTCTGAAACCGAAAGAAGGACAGAGTGTGAAAGAAGTGAAAGAAATATTTACGAGAGTGATAAACCCAACCAAAGCAAAAGTTAAAATAAATATGGTTGTAATAGCCAAAAATGCAGTAATAGTGGAAACCCCCACCCAGCAGGACAGGAACACGATAATGGGGCATAAAGATCTACATAGATCTGTAATATGCGAGAGAACTAAGAAAAGATGTCCATTAATGACCATATTTGACGTTTCGAATAGATTGACACCAGGAGAACTAACAGAGTGCATTTACACGCAGAATTTCGAAGAAAAGATGAGCCTACAAGATTTCAAAAAGGAATTTAGACCAAAATTCAGGATGGGGAAAAAGGATAGAGATACGAGTCATCAAGTAGTTGAAGTTTCACCAACATTAAGGAAAGAACTTATACAAAGTGGAAGAATATATGTGGAATATAGTTCAGTGGCGGTCAAGGACTATTGTGTGGTACCCAGGTGTCACAGATGCATGGATCTGGGTCACGTACAGAGGTACTGTACCTGGGGTGACACCAACTGCGGTCACTGTGGAACAGACAATCACAATAAGAAAGAGTGCCCAGAAAAGAACAGGCCGGAAACATGCATACCATGCAACCGAAGAGGAAAAAGAAAATGTAGAGCACCAAACTCAAAAGAATGCCCCACATATCAGCTTTTACTAGGAAGACTAATACAAAGGACAGATTATGGAGAGTAATCCCCAAGAAAAAAGAAAGAAAGAAACACAAATCATCAAGTAAGCAATTAAGAGATACACTAAGGGGCATAAAAGTCAGGGAAGCAGTAGGGGCAAGCGAACAGGAGGCAAAAGGGATCACAGACAAACAGCCTGAAAATAAGGGAACGATAAAAAACACACAAGATAATAAACAACACACAACATGTACAGCACAAAACTATATTCCTAAAACTCCCATTGAAAGAACAACACAAAAATATTCCACCAAGAAACAATACAGAGGATAGGAAAAGAAAACAAAACATGAAGGACACACAAGTACAAGCGGCAAACACGAAAGAAGTACAAGTACAAACACAAGGGCGACCTCGGTCGCCCATTTTTTATGACAAGAAAATGCAGATGGAGAGTAGGGATGAACAGCCAGAGGTGCCCAAGACACAACGGGAAACATTGACACAAGACAAGAAACATAACACCATGAAGGATGCACAAGTACAGACAGTAAATATGATAGATGCACAGGTACAAACAATGAACACGAAAGAAGCACAAGTACAAACATTTTTCACAACAAGGAAATGCCGATGGAGGGCAGAGATGGGCGACCAAAGGCGCCCCTGACACAACACACCACACCAACACAGAGACAGAACAAAGACATAGAAAAGAACAATACAGGAAAGAAATACGGACGACCTCGGTCGTCCGTTTACAATGAAAAGAAATTGCCGATGGAGGGCACAGATGGACGACCGAGTTCGCTCAAAAGAGATAAAAAAAAATCAGATACAAGATAAAAGCAATCAGTCAAGCATGAGTGTCACATACAGGGCAATGGAGCCAAAGGACACACATAAAATATGCGAAAACGCTCTGCAGATGGCAAGATTAGAAGAACCTGGCCTGCTAACCACTGCATTAAGACAACTAGTGAGAGTGGGGCACACAAATGGCTCGAGAATTACTTATCCAGCTCTGGCGGATGTCGACTGCATTCATTCAGCTAGCCGCGGCAGGAATTCCAACGGAACATGAACAACTACAAAAAATAGTAAAACAAGTATATGAAAGAAGAGGCTTAAAATTTAATCTGGAAAATATATACACGCAAATGGTGACAACACACGGCCGAATAGGATTCGACCCCAATGAAGTATGGCCAGAAGACCATTTCCATACATATCACCCATAATGGACCTCAGAGTTCTCCAAATAAATGCAATGAGAAGTGCACAAGTAAACTATGAGTTACGCAAACTGGCGGAAGAACACAAGGCCGATATATTATGCATGCAAGAACCGTACTCCCGGGAGAGTAAAATCCCAGGAATGATAGCCACAGCTCAAGCTATTATGAAAGGAGACAGACCAATGTCTGCAATAGTGATTCAAAATAATAATATAAAAACAATAGTATTAAATCAATTCACAAACGAGCACATTGTAACAATCTAAGTACAAGCCACAGACACAAAATGGTATTTGGTATCAATATATTGTCAATATAGAGAACCGATAACTATGTATTTAGAATAATTAAAGGTAATATGTAGAACATTACAGGGTTATCAAGTAATAATAGCAATGGATGCAAATGCAAAGTCATTCCTGTGGCATAGCGGAGAACAAGATGAAAAAGGCCAGGAATTAGAAGATGTAATAAGTGAACTAAATCTAGATGTAATAAACACACCTAGTGAGATACCTACATATTCAAATAGAGCAGGGGCAAAAACAAATATAGATGTAACATTGGCGAATAATAGGGCTAAGAATAAAATAGATAATTGGGAGGTACTGGAGAATGCAAGAACTAGTGATCACAATGTAATCAAATATATACTAAAAGCAGGACAGAGGGTAGCGCCGCAGGAATGGCTTTCAGAATATGGCTACAAAAAGGTAGACTGGGAAAGACTCTCCCAGGAGTATAGCCCGCCGGAGCTGGATGAGGATCTCGAGATTGACGAGATAGCGGAGCAGATAGTTAATAGCATAAAGGAAGTAATTGACGCAGTCGTACCAAAGAGAAGCAGAGTCCAAAGCGTGCACCCGGCACCATGGACTCCGGAACTAAGTCACCTACGTCAGGCTACGCGCAGGGCAAGACGCAGGTATCAGCGCACATTCAACCCACAAGATAGAGAATATAGACTGAATATATACAGGCAATACAGGAGAGATATAGAAGAGAAATCATAGAAGTAAGGAAAAGAAGCTGGGAAAATTTCGTAAGAAACAACCTAGCAATGGATCCCTGGGGAAAGCCATATAAGCTAGTAAGGGAAAAAATAAGAGCCCCAACAGTCCTATCATCCATAAGAATACCAAATGAAAACAGAACGACCACAACCAGACAAGAGACAATAATGGTGCTCCTCCAAGCCCTGCTACCGGATCATGACCCCACTGAGGACACACTGGAGCAGGCAGCTATAAGAGAGAGATCATAAAGAGAATATAACAACAACATAATAGTCTACCCCTTCTCACCGCAGGAGGTGGCAGAAGTAATATCAAATCTAAAAAGAGGAAAATCTCCCGGACCCGACAGGGTTACGGTCGAGGTTCTTCAGGCAATAAAAGGAAAAATAGCCCCGATATTGGCAAATCTTTACAATAAATGTTTGGAAAGAGGCACTTTTCCACTAAGATGGAAAAGAGCGGAAGTAATAATACTTAGGAAGCCAGAGAAGGATCCAATGGAGTGTAAAGCATACAGGCCAATATGTCTGCTAGATACCATGGGCAAAGCCCTAGAAAAATTGCTCTGTGCGAGACTGACCGGTCATCGGGAAATGGCAGGGATGCACGAGTGGCAATTCGGATTCCGCCGTGGAAAATCGACGGAGGACGCCATCAACACGGCGGCCGAACTTGTCAGCTCGTCGACCTGTACATATGTTCTAGGAGTAATGGTGGACATCTCAGAGGCGTTTGACAATTTGTGGTGGCCGGCGCTGTTTACCTGCTTGCAGGAAATGCAGTGTCCGGCAGCACTATACAAATGCTTCAAGAGCTACTGTAGAGACCAGGTGGTACAGATGACGTCTCCAAATGCGGTTGTGACCAAGAACATCACCAAAGGATGTCCACAGGGATCACTCTGCGGCCCCGTATTTTGGGATATAAATATGGAGCCGCTGCTGCATTCCCTGCAGCAGGAAGCATCAGTATTGGGGGCCGTTGCATATGCGGACGACCTGCTAATTCTAACACATGGAAACAGCTGACAACAACTAGAAGGACGAAGTAGAGACATAATGGAAATTCTAAGTGCCTGGTGTCGAAATTCTAAGATGGCAATCGCGCCACAAAAATCTAACTATATGCTCCTGAAAGGGAAAATGGTAAGGGATCCGTCAATCAGGATCGACAACTCAATCGTAGTAAGGAAAAACATAAGTAAATACCTGGGTGTCCACCTGGATCAAGGATGGAACTTCAAGACCCACATCGAACAAATAGGAGGGAAAACATTATCGATAATGCATAAACTAATAAGAATAGGACAACAACGATTTCATTTGCCACCAAATGTTTTCAAACTATACCATGAGAGCTTGCTAGTGTCGATGATGGGATATGGGTCAAGTTTATGGGCCCACAGGTTGCGCCTTCAGAAGCCTTCCATGGCTGTGAGGAGAATACAAAGAAATATACTACTACGATCTATAGGGGCATTTGGCACAACACCGACAGATGGGTTACTAGTCATAATGAGTCTCTGCCCATTAGACTTACTAATAAGACAGAAAGCAGCTAATTATTGGTTAAAAAAGGGTAATTTTGACAAAATTAGGAAAATAAAGGGGGAACACTTGGGAAGTAAAAAGGAAATAAGAGAAGAAACAATAAGCATATGGCAACAACAATGGGATAACTCTCAAACAGCAAGAAGGGTTCACGAAATTTTTCCAAATATAAAAGAAAGACTAAAATATAAGAAATTCCAGCCAAGTCAAGGTCTAATACATTTCCTCACAGGACATGGACCCTACCCTGTGTACTTACACAGGATAGGAAAAAAGGAGACAGAAGAGTGTGAATGTGGGGTCCAGGTAGGCACCCCAGAACATGTTTTATTAGAGTGCACCACTCTCACTAGAGGGTGTGTGTGTCTGAGGTTTACGGGCGCTAAACAGCGGGGTCATCAGCGCCCAAACGCATAAAAATAGGAACACATGCAGTGAAGGGCCTAAGACGAACAACGAACAAGGGGAGCAGCTAAAATACACAGACCTGACGCAGTTCCAAATCCTCACATACAGAGGCAAAACAAGAGGAGGAGTGCACTAAAAAGGAAAGGAAACACAAGGAAGGGATGACAGAAACCGAAGGGAAACAAGGAGGTAGTCGTGACTGGTTGACCTCTTACCTAAAAGCTGGGTGAGCCAGTCATCCAGCAGCACATTAAAAACCTCTCCCTAAAAGCCGTAAAACCTTCACCACAGACGATGCGTCGTCGTTCAAAATAGAGGGCAAATCCGGTGGCAAAGAAACCACCGCCCTCTGATCAGAGAATAAAAGACAGTCAAGTAAAATGTGGCGGACAGTAATCTGGACGCCACAAGCACTGCAGAGGGGGGGATCCTCCCGCCGGAGTAAAAAACCATGTGTGAAGGGACTGTGCCCGATGCGGAGGCGAGTGAGGAGAACCTCATCCCGCCTGCATGACTGGGAGGAAGTACGCCATGGCCACGTGGTGGCCTTGACCAGACGCAGCTTATTTTCACCGACTGCCAGCCACTCCTCTTCCCACTGACGCTTAACGCGAAAACGCAGGAGGGACGCAACAGCATGGAGGGGGACGGCACAGTCAACAACGTGAGGGAGGGAACATGCATCTTTGGCAGCCACATCCGCCAGTTCGTTTCCCCGAATACCCACGTGCCCCGGCACCCAGCAGAAGGAAACCCCCTTCCCCTGCCGCTGCAGGTGGAGTAGCGCATCATGCATGTTCTGGACGACCGTATCCGCTGGGTACATGCGTTGCATGGTCTGAAGGGCACTCAGGGAGTCAGAACAGATGAGGAACTTACGACTGGGAACACATCTCATCCGCTCCAATGCCCGCAAGATCGCAAACAATTCGGCATCAAAGATGGTAAACTTCGCAGGAAGCCGTAACTTGACGACTATCAGGGAAAACAACAGCACAACCAACAGAGTCCCCCTGTTTAGAGCCATCCGTAAATACTGGTACATGGTCGGGATGCTGGTTTAAAATATCATAAAATAAGGCGGTAAAAACAAACGCAGGAGTGCAGCTCCTCCGGTACTCCGACAAGTCTAAAAGGACGCTGGGCCTCTGGAGCAACCAGGGAGGCAGGCGAGTAAAACCTTGTCGTTGGGGGGCCACACGCTCCACACCAAGGGACTCAAGCAAATGCTTGGCACGAATCCCAAATGGTCTCGTTGCCCTGGGACGACTGGAAAAGAGACGTTCCATAGGCGGTCGGGCAACGGTAGGATACGCAGGGGATGTAGGACAGGCAAGGAATTGACACACCTGTCGCACCATGAGGAGTTTCCGCCGGATGGCGAGCGGCGGTTCCCCTGCCTCAGCACACAGGCTGGGGATGGGACTGGTACGGAAGGTACCAGTGGCCAGCCTGATACCCTCATGGTGTACTGCGTCAAGTATCTTCAGATACGAAGGCCTTGCTGACCCATACACGGTGCAACCATAGTCAAGACGCGATCGGACGAAAGCCCTATAAAACTGCAGCAGACGTGCCTGATCTGCTCCCCAGGACCGATGGCTCAGACACTTCAAAATATTCAGTGCCTTCAGGGCCTGCACCTTGAGGTCTTTAAGGTGAGGCAACCACGACAGTTTGGAATCAAAAGTGAGGCCCAGGAACCGCACAGTGTCACTAAAAGGAAGAATGGTGTCCCTCGGACGCAATTCAGGGGAGGTAAAAAGACGTCGAGAACGATTAAAATGAACACACACACATTTGTCGGCAGAAAAGGTAAAACCCGTCTTCGCAGTCCATGCCTCTAATCGCTGGATCTTAAGCTGCAACTGCCGACTAGCAGTGACAAGACTGGAGGAAGAACAGAAAACAGCAAAATCGTCCACAAACAAGGAGCATTGGGCAGGACCCCGGATAGTGGACGTGATACTGTTAATGGCGACGGCAAAGAGGGTGACACTTAAAACGCTTCCCTGAGGAACACCATTCTCCTGCACATACAAATCAGATAGCACATTACCAACCCTATATCGAAAGAGGCGGTGGGAAAGAAAGGACCGAATGAAGACGGGGAGACGGCCACGAAAGCCCCACTCATGGAGTTGATTGAGGATATGGCGGCGCCAAGTAGTGTCATACGCCTTATGAATGTCAAAGAAGACACCGAGACAATGCTGGTTACGGAGGAAGGCCTGCTGGATGGCCGCCTCAAGCACACTGCGAGGGGCTAAGGAGCTGCCTGGTTTCGAGCAGCCAAACCAGGCGACGGTTGACCATGCGTTCTAACGTCTTCCCGACACAGCTCGTCAAAGCAATACTTCGGTACTGCTGAGATGCGTTCGGTCCTTCCCCGGATTGAGGAGGGGGATCAAAATCGCCTCCTTCCACGAGTCAGGGTACGTGCCAGATAACCATATCGTATGAAAAAAAGTCAGGAGAACTTCCTTGGAAGGCAGTAACAAGTGCTGCAGCATGCTGTACCGGATTTGATCATGGCCAGGCGCAGTATCATGAGCCGCAGACAGGGCCGAATCCAGTTCCCACATTGTGAAGGGGCAGTTGTAGGGTTCAGAATTTGGAGACCGGAAGTCCAAGTGACCCTCTCGACGGCAGTGCGGTACCGGCAGAAATCCGGATCACAGTTAATAGTAGCGGTAGATTCCGCAAAATGCATGGCCAGTGTCTGGCCAATGTCTCTCGGCGCCGTGAGGAGACTTCCCTGATGCAGCAATGCCGTGACAGGTAGCTGGCCGAGTTTCCCGGAAATTCTCCTGATGGCTTCCCATACTTTCGTAGAACTAGTGGAGCGGGAGATGGAGTTCAAGAACGATTACCAGGACCGTCGTTTGCTCTCTTTAACCACTCGCCGCGCCTTGGCCCTTGCCACCCGAAAGGCCGCAAGACTGTCAGCTGAGGGACGGCACCTGAAGCGGCGCAGAGCTGCACGGCGGGCTCGGATAGCTGAGCGGCACTCAGTGGTCCACCAAGGGACAGGACGCCTCTTGGGATGACCAGATGATCGTGGGATTGACAATTCAGCAGCATGGGAGATCACGGCTGTAACATGGTCTACCCATTCGTGGACGCTGGCACTGTCTTCCAAAACAGCCTGTTGGCTGAAAAGTGTCCAGTCAGCCCTGCAGAGGTGCCACCGGGGCGGTACCAGAAATGCCATAGCCGCATCCAGGAGGCGAATCCAGAGGGGGAAGTGGTCACTAGAATGGAGGTCAGCAGCAACCTCCCACAGAGCAGAATCCGCTAGTGCTGGAGAGCAAAAGGAAAGGTCAATAGCTGATGACGACCCAGAAGCAGTACAGAAATGAGTGGGAGCACCAGAGTTGAGGATGCACAGTTCTTCAGACACCATGAGGCTTTCCAGAATGCGACCCCTGGGGCAAGTAGTCGAAGAGCCCCATAAGACATTATGAGCATTGCAGTCCCCCAGAAGAAGAAATGGGCGGGGGAGTTGGCTAATAAGGTCTGCGAGAGCCTCAGAGTCTATTGCATCCTGAGGTGGTAAGTAAAGTGAACAGACTGTGAGCCTCCGACCCACAAGAAGGTCAACTGCAACTGCTTGCAAGTCTGTAACGAGAGGGAGCTCAGATGAGGGGTGCATGTCACGGACAAAAATCGCAACTCCACCCTTTGCCCTTTCCCCCGTCAGATCATCTTTCCGATAGACGGTATAGCCCCGTAAAGAAGGAGCATCAGTGGCCCGAAAATGTGTGTCTTGTAGTCATAAGCACAAAGGGCACTCTCGTACAAGGAGCTGTAATTCGGCCACATGCGTCCTGAACCCATTCAGGTTCCACTGTAATATGGGAGCCAGTGATCAGGGGGGCTGAACTCTCACCCTGCCTCTGTGCTTTGGAGGAGAGCCCGTACTGGCCGGAGATTTATTCCTGGGGCGAGAAGATCGCCCCCGGTCGACGTCAATGTCCATCAGCTCCAATGACGACCCACGGGAGACGTCAGACAGTACGATGGCCTCGTCATCGGACCGACCCTGACTAGTCTCCGCAGGTGGCAAAATCTTCAGCTTCGGCGTCTTCGTCTTGGGGGGCTTAGAAGGTAGAGCCTTGTCAACAGGTGAAGCATTACTCGCCTGGGCAGAAGGCCCCATATGGGGAGAGGGAGGAAGTACCCCAATGTCAGCAACCACAGCCTTGTCCGACGTTGCGGGGAGAGCCGCAGGTTGCAAAACAACCGCAGCAGCAGCAGCACAAGTGCACTGGCAAATGCAGGTATTAGTGCTAACACTAGCAACCTCCGTTTGCGTAGCAACAGTGGCCATTTGTACCGGTTTTTTCAGAACGGAAGCGAAAGATGTAGTAAACACAGGAGGTTGCATGGCCTTAAAGAGCTTCTTGGCCTCACCATAGGGGATGTGCTTAGATGTTTTAATCTCCTGTATCTTCCGTTCGTCGAGATAGATGGGGCAGACCCGGCTCCAGACAGGGTGACTCCAAGAGCAATTCACGCACTTCACAGGCGATGAACAATCAGCTCCTTCATGGGCAGGCTGACCACATTTACCACAAGTGGCTATCCCATTGCACCCCAACGTAGTATGCCCAAAGCGCTGACATTTAAAGCAGCGCATTGGGTTGGGGAAATATGGCCTTACTGGCAAACGTAAGAACCCCGCTTTAACATGCTCTGGGAGGCGTGGGCAACTGAATGTGAGAATAAACGAGTCTGATTTTACTAGGTCCCCATCGACTCGTTTCATAATATGCTGCACGTCAACAATACCTTCATCAGCCCATTCAGATTTTAACTCGTCTGTGGGGATATCCACCAGGTCCCCACATGTCACAACACCCTTACAGTAGTTCAGAGTGGAGTGAAGCTCGGTCTCGATAGCGTACTCACCGAGACAGGTTGCTTTCCGAAGAGAAGCGACTTGACGGGAACTAGATGTCTCAACTAACAGAGTCCCATTGCGCAGTCGCTTCACAGATTTAAGTGTTCCTGCAATTCCCTCAAGACCCTTGTGGATGTAAAAGGGAGAAACCCTCTCAAAGCTACCCTCCTTCCGTTTAATAATCAAAAACACATTCTGATTATCAGCATGTGCTCTGTTACGACAGTCTGACAAATCTCGATCAACACTAGGCGCTGGAGGACTCGCAGCACGAAGTCGCTTCTTCGATGGGGTGTGTTTTCCTACCAGTGGCCCACCCAAGCCACTGGTAGGGGGAAATGTAGAGGTCGAAGGGTCCATTGCGGTCCCACGAGCAGCTAGGGAACTAAAGGTCCGCTCAGACAGGGCCCCGCATGCCTGAGTAAGCCTAATACAACTGGGGTGCGGCAGGTGCCCCAGAGGTTGCCCGCTTGCGACTGTTCCACCTCAACAGCCATGCATCTCATAGGCGCGGAGCACACCGGAAGATTGAGGGGTTTTTAGAGAGGTCGGCCTTCCTCACAATCCAGGCGGTCAAGCCAAGATTACCATTCTCCACAGCACACAACATTCCACCGCCGCGCCATACGGTGGTCGCTGAAGCATGTCCGTGGGTTACGGTGACAGGAGACTGGCGGCGCCGACCAGTCCCCAGCTCAGGACCCCGGGGTCGCCAAGCCCGTACTCAGCAAATGAATGCTGAGCCCCTGGGAGCCACTCTCACTAGAGAAGTTCAAGAGGAAAGGTACAGACTAAACACTAACATTATACGGGAAATAATATGGGATGAAGAGAAAGTACAAATATTAGACAAGATAACTACAAAAATATCAGAAGTAGCATTACAAATGTATAACATACAGTACTGTAAGAATAGCTCGACCAAAAGAAGCACTACGGGATATGGCCTGCCAAGCCCCTGGTGCCTACTGGACAGAAAAGAAGATGGAGCAGGAGGAGAGGAAGAGAGTCGGACGCTCCCTTCCCTTCCTTGGGAGGGAGATCGGAGCGATGGAAGAAGACTGGTGGGGCCGCCGTCGCGCTGGGCCGGCCGCCTTCCAGGATGGACCGTACCGGCCACCTTAGGTCAGGCCGGACACTGCGAGCTGGATCGTCCCACCAAGAAGAGGGTTCCTCCACTCCAGTCTAGCCAACGGAAAGATAGTAGAGTAGTTAAGTAGATAGCGCTCAAATATGTAGAAAAGTAGTAGGAGCGCTATACGTAGAGTAGATACGGTGTTGGGAAATTGGTGACGGGTGATAATGGAAAAATAGAAAAATAGAAAAAGGCAGTGGTTAGCAGACAGTAGCGGCTCGGGTCCACGTCCCTAGGGATGGTAACCTACTGGAATAGCCCGTAGGGCTAAGTAGGCCGAATAAATTGTAAAATAGAATTAACATAATAGTAGAATTAGCAAACAAATAATTGTGAACCTGTAGAAACCTAACATATTAAGAACTTGTATAAACCTAGTCGAAACTTGTAAGTTTGAAACGTAGAAACTAATAACAGATAAATGTAAATTGGTAAAATAGAAAAGGTCTGTAAAAAATGTTTTGTATAAAAATAAAAAATATATGAGATAGACTAACCATTGTAACATAGTATTAGAAATAACAATGTATTAGAGATTGTAAGGTCCATTTATGTCTAAGGGATGGACCATATAATGAAGAATAAATTTGTAAAAAAAAAAAAAAAAAATTTGTCCCTATATATGGGAAATCGGTCTGTGTGGCGCCATCCGGGGGAGGTGTGTTGCCTTCCGAATCTGGGTTAAAACCGCCAGGAGACCCTCCGATTCCCTGAAGTCGTCGATCGCATCAGGGCTCGGTGGAACCTGAGTGGGGCGGGGACCGTAATGTCCAATCCCGTGGCCTTGTCGTGGCCCAATAGCTCAGTAACCCCCTCGGATGGGGTGAAACTAACACGGGATGGGCCGTCCATGCATGACGTTAAAAGGCTAGCCCTTAACTGGGTGCAACCCTCGCTGGTCCGCACTGGCCCACCGTGAATTATCAAAAGCGGTGGGTGAGACATGGTCGGTCATGATCCCCCGGTACGTGTGGAGACCCTCCGGGGAACGTAACTCGGGTTTGAGTGCCGCACCGTCTCGCTGATGTCAAACTCCACATATAAGACCAGGTCTGACTCCTTTAACACCTTCCAGGCTGCGTTGATAGGCGTGGGTTGTCGTTGTGTCATGGCATGACGTAAAACTCCCGTCCTGGCAGGACGTTAAATGCCCCCAAGCGAAAGCAAAGGGTGCATGACGCAGGGGGAGCTGCGTTACGAGAGACATACCATCGGTCTCTCCTGAGTTGAGCGCGGTGGCGGGACGAGGGTATGAGGGAAAGTCTTGCGACGATCCCGGAACCCTGCAGTCGCGCCGCTGCAGTTCCTCACGTCCTGGACGACGTTAAATGTCCCCCAACCCAAAGCGAAAGCAAAGGGTGCGTGGCACAGGGGAAGCTGTGTCGAAGGGACGCAACATCTGTCCCTGTACAGGGCACTACAACATCGGTGCCTTGTCTTCCCACAGCCACATTTGCTGGGGAGGGATCACGGCCTGAGCCGGCAAAGGCTCATCGCCATGGACGGGACGTCCCGGACACGTTCTGCCAAGCCAGGGCGTGGTGACATGTCCCTGGCTAGGTTAGATGGGGCCAGACCCCCGAACGTCTGGGGGACCGACCCAGCACCTGGGTAGGGCTGGGTCCTTGGCCTTTATGGTGGAAACTCGGCCTATTAGGGGGCGAAGGCCTAGAGGTGAATCCGCCTCTCCGGAATGCGGTGGGCGTTTGCCGGGGAGGGACGGGTGAAATCTCCAGTGATGTGGTCGTGGAAGAAGACTAGTACGCTGGAAACGGCGTGCTAAGCCCAGCAGCTCACAAGGCTCTTGGTCAAGGGGCGGGACTGGTGAGCGAGCTGCAGATAGCCTCCCCCCATGCCAGAGAGGGCGGTCCGGGGAAAGAGACGGGCCTCCATATCTTGTCACTCTTCTGGAATTATGGCAGAAAACATGGAGAGTGATTATGCACATGCGGAGCATGATGGTTCAATTGGGGAATTTGACGAAATGAGTGTCGCGGAGAGACCGGCTTATTTCCTTCGTCTTTTCGAGAGAAGTATTAAACATGGGAAAATTAACGCTGAGCAGATTAGGGCCATAAAGGAGAACATAGCCACCTGGGCTCTGGCTCATGCAAGGCTGGAAGGCCAATATGCTGAGATAAAGGAAGAAAACGAAAGGCTGAGAAAAGAGCAACAACAACCAAAAAAGTCGTACGCTGCAGCTGCAGCTTTGCCAGTACAGCCTAAACGGACTGTGCAAGAAGCAATAAAAATCAATCTAGAAAAGACAGTTCCTATGGTATTCGTGAAACCGAAAAAAGGTGAAGACGTAAGAAAGGTAAAAGAACAATTTGAAAAGAGTGTAAATCCCCGAACTGATAAAATAAAAATAAACCAGGTAAGGACAACTAAAAACTTATTGATCGTAGAACTAGCCTCTCCTGAGGATAGTGAGAAGTTAATAAACAACCCAAAAGTAAAGGAAAATTTCACATGTGAAAAGCCAAGAAAACGAAGACCTCTCATGATGCTATACGATGTTCCCTCGTATATGACAGTTGACGATATGACGGACTGCGTATATGAACAAAATTTCGAAGATAAGATGACTCGAGAAGAGTTCTTGGAAAAGTTCAAGCCAAGATTTAAGGCAGGTCCTCGAGACAGATCAACTGTACACCATGCGGTGGAAATCGCCCCCGACCTTAGGAAAGAAATAGTTAAGACAAACCGATTGTACATAGGGTACAATGCGATACCCACAAAGGACTATACAGCACTGGCCAAATGGTGGTGGTTGTTGGGATGTTTAAGGGGGACTAAACAGCGAAGGTCATCAGTCCCCCATTCCAAAATCAGGCGAGCCCAAAATCGACGGAGCAGGTAAAAACCAAAGGGGGAGGAGACGTCCCCCCAGGCGCTAAAAGAACACAAATGCAGCAACAAACACTACAAACAAGAACAGGACAGAGGCACACCAGACAGAAAGAAACAGAAGAAAGGAAGATGGCCGGAGACTGGTTGACTGACCACGAGAACAAAAATGGGAAAGAGTCAACCATCTCACGGCACACCAGAACAGCAACAGACACAAGGACAAAAGACACAGAAAGGGAAAGGTGCAGGACCTCCCTAAATCGAACCATAAAACGGACTACCACGGATAAAATTTAAAACGTCATCAGCCCTGGAGGCATCGTCAGATAAAACCAAAGCCAATGTGCCCGGGAGATTAAAAGATTGCCGGAGTGTGCGCAGTCGAGGACACTCCAGCAAAATGTGGCCGACCGTCAGCCGGGACCCACACTGACACAGGGGGGGATCCTCCTGACGCAACAGATGGCCGTGCGTCAGATACGTATGGCCGATGCGCAGCCGACACAGGACTACCGAGTCCCTGCGAGAAGCCCGCAGGGAGGAACGCCACACGGCGGTCGTCTCCTTGACAGCCCGCAGTTTATTCGGGGCTGTCATGCCACGCCACTCAGCAGCCCACATCCCAATCAGCTTACGGCGCAACACCAGCTGCTGGTCGCGAGCCGTAAGGCCGATCTCCAAAGCCGGGGCGTCGATCGCCCCTTTGGCCAGCCTGTCTACACGTTCGTTCCCTGGGATGCCAACATGACCGGGCGTCCAAACCAGGACCACCGAACGACCAGAACGGGCAATGGCGGAAACAGTCTCCTGAATGGAGGACACCAGAGGAGAGGAGGGATAGCAGCGGTCGATGGCCTGAAGGCTGCTCAGGGAGTCACTGCAGATCACGACGGACCTACCTGAGCAGAAACGCAGATGCTCAAGAGCGCGCAATATGGCCACCAGCTCTGCAGTAAAAATACTGCAGCCAGCCGGCAAGGAGCGCTGCTCAACATGAGCAGCATGAGCAAAAGAGTAGGCAGTGCCACCATCAACCAGGGAACCATCAGTGTAGACAGTCTCACAGTCCGAAAATGAGGCGAGGAGAGCAAGAAAACGGCGACGGAGGGCCACAGGCGGAACCGAGTGGGGGAACCCCGGCCTCCACCAGTAGACTATCCACGGGGCTGGTGCGAAAAGCGCCAGTGGCAAGCCTAACACCACAGTGGTGTATGGGGTCTAACAACTTTAACACTGAGGGTGATGCAGACCCATAGGCCAGGCTCCCATAATCAAGCCGAGACTGCACAAGGGCTCTGTACAATCGCAGCAGCGTGCAGCGATCCGCACCCCAAGACGTGTGGCTAAGGCAGCGGAGGGCGTTGAGGTGCCGCCAGCATTTGTGCTTCAGCTGAATAACATGAGGAACCCAAGTGAGCCGGGCATCAAACACGAGTCCCAAGAAGCGGCAAGTGTCCACCACTTCAAGCAGGTTTCCGTCGAGGTAAAGTTCAGGATGAGGGTGGACCGTCCAACGCCTGCAGAAGTGCATAACTCGAGTCTTGGCTGCAGAGAACTGAAAACCGTGAGTCAGAGCCCATGATGCTGCCTTCCGAACGGCTACCTGCAGCCTGCGTTCGGCGACTCCCGTAGTCGTGGAGCTAAATGAGATGCAGAAGTCGTCGGCATACAAAGAAGGAGACACCGACGACCCTACGGCTGCAGCCAGACCATTAATGGCCACTAGTAATAAGGACACACTCAACACCGAGCCCTGCGGGACCCCATTTTCCTGCGTATAAGAAGAACTAGAGGCGACACCGACTTGCACCCGGAAAGAGCGGTGCAATAGAAAGGTTTGAAGAAAAGCCGGGAGCCGACCACGAAGACCCCACTCATACAACGTGGCGAGGATGTGATGCCTCCATGTGGTGTCATACGCCTTCTGCAGATCGAAAAATACAGCAACGAGATGCTGACGTCGGGCAAAGGCCGTACGAATAGCAGATTCCAGCCGCACCAAATTGTCCACTGCAGACTGGCCCCGACGGAAGCCACCCTGGGATGGAGTGAGGAGACCGCGCTACTCAAGGACCCAACACAAACGACGCCCCACCATACGTTCGAGCAATTTGCACAAAATGTTTGTGAGGGTAATGGGACGATAGCTGTCCACCGCCAGTGGGTCCGCACCGGGCTTCAAGATGGGGACAATAAGACCCTCTCGCCATTGCGACGGGAACACGCCTTCGCTCCAAATGCGATTAAATATCGCGAGAATGTGTCTTTGGCAGTCCCTGGAGAGATGCTTCAGCATCTGCGCGTGGATGCAGTCCGGTCCTGGTGCTGTATCAGGGCAATCGGCGAGGGCAGCGAGGAATTCCCTCTCGCTGAAAGGAGCATTGTATTTTTCAGAACGACGTGTGTGAAATGAGAACTGCATCCGCTCGGCTCGCTCCTTTAGAGAGCGAAAGGCGGGGGGATAAGATGCAGTCGCCGAGCTCGTCGCAAAGTGCGCGGCAAGCTGTTCACCAATGGCGGCAGCGTCCGTGCTGACAGCGCTGTCCAAGGAGATCCCAGGTACACCCATAGGGGTCTGGTATCCATAAATCCGCCGGATCCGGGACCACACGAGCGAGGGGGAGACACGGGAGCCCAAGGAGGAGACATACCGCTCCCAGCACTCCTGCTTACGCCATGCAATAAGACGGTGGGCCAAGGCACAGAGCCTCTTAAAGGCGATGAGAGTCTCCAGAGACGGGTGCCACCTATGACGCTGGAGAGCTCGCCGACGGTGGCGAATAGCCTCAGCAATCTCCGGCGACCACCAGGGTACAGCCTTCCTCCGAGGGAGTCCAGAAGAGCGGTGGATGGCAGCCTCGGCCGCCGAAATGATGGATGTGGTTAAGACACGGACCACCCCGTCAATGTCACCTCGGGGGGGGAGACTCAATGGTTGCAGCAGAAGTAAAACCCGGCCAGTCAGCCCTGTGGAGAGCCCAGCGGGGCAGGCGCCCAGAAGAATGACACTGAGGCAGTGACAAATAGATGGGAAAATGGTCACTACTACAGAGGTCAGGATGCACTCGCCAGTGGAGGGATGGGACAAGCCCAGGGCTGCAAAGAGAGAGATCGATGGCCGAGAAAGAGCCATGGGCCACACTGAAATGCGTGGGAGCACCATTATTCAAGAGGCTAAGGTCGAGCTGAGCCAACACATGCTCCACGGCCCGACCGCGGCCATCGGAGACAGTCCCACCCCATAGAGGGTTGTGGGCATTGAAGTCGCCTAGAAGCAGCAAAGGTGGCGGAAGTTGAGCCAGCAGTGCAGCCAAGACATGTCCGGGGAGCTCCCTATCCGGAGGAATGTAAACAGAGCAAACAGTAATAGCCGGCGAGAGCTCAACCCTGACAGCGACTGCCTCTAAAGGCGTCTGAAGGGGTACTGGCGAGCTACAAACAGAGTGGTGAACAAAAAGACAAACCCCACCTGACGCTCGTTGACAGGCAGCACGGTTCTTATAGTATCCCCGATAACCGCGAAGGGCGGGGGTCCGCAGTGCAGGAAACCAAGTTTCCTGCAGAGCAATGCAGAGAACAGGGGAATCACTCAGAAGCATCCGGAGCTCAGGCAGGTGGCGGAAATAATCGCCGCAGTTCCATTGGAGAATGGAGGCAGGAAGCGACTGGGAGGGCGTGAATGCGACTAAGAGGCAGACAGCGCTTCAGAGCCAACTGCCACCACCGGGGGAGAGTCAGCTGAGTCCATAGGAGAGGCCCGCAAGGGTTCCGTGAGGGCGAGATCCGTGGCAGAGGCGAGGATCTCCACCTCATCCCCGGAGCCAGGACTATGTACAGCAGGCGGTGCTGAAACCGCCGTAACGCCCTTCTTCTTGAACACATCACCATGGAGGAAAGACAGTATCATCTCAGAATATACAGACAGAAAAAAGACATTTTTAAAGAAACCCTATACCTACATCGCAAACAGAGTTGGGAAGACTTTGTAACGTCTCACTTGGCTCTTGATCCATGGGGTATACTGTATAAAATAAAACGTGAAAAAATACACTCACCAATGCATCTCTCTACTGTGACAATAGGAGACTCGGACCAAATGACGACCAACTGGCTGGAAACGACCGAGGAGCTACTTCATGTGCTCCTACCCGACGACCGACCTGACTCAGACGATGAGATGCAGTTGGCGCTAGGGCAACAAGACCAACATGAATACCACAACGCAACACAAGTATACCCCTTCTCACCAGAGGAGGTGGCGAACGCCATCTTGTCCTTCGGAAAACGCAAAGCACCGGGACTGGATGCGATTCCTGCAGAGGTTCTGCAGTGTCTAGTATCCAAGCTAGCCCCGGTGTTAGCAAAGATCTACAACAGATGCCTGGAGACGCGAACCTTCCCAACCACTTGGAAAATGGCAGAAGTTGTAATTATAAAAAAGGACCCGGACAAGGACCCCACGGTCCCTAAATCATACAGACCGATCTGCCTGTTAGATGTAATGGGAAAGACCTTCGAGAAGTAGTTGGTGTCTAGACTGTCGAGCCATAGAATTCTGCATGGTATGAGTAACCTGCAATACGGCTTTCGAAAAGGCCAATCAAAATCCTATTCCATAAATCAGGCAGCCAGTATTGTGCACTCATCTATGAAGAAGTATGTTCTGGGGATCATGGTAGACATTTCCGGAGCCTTTGACAACCTGTAGTGGCCGGCCCTCTTCTGTTGGTTACGGGAGATGGAGTGTCCGGCGGCGCTTTATGGTTGTCTCAAGGACTATTGCCGGAACAGAGTCGCCAAAATAACGGCTCCTGGTGCCGTGGTGTCGAAAAATATCACGAAGGGCTGCCCACAGGGTTCAGTGTGTGGACCAGTGTTCTGGGATATCAACATGGATCCCTTGTTGATAACCCTGGATGAGAGCAACATCGTACTGGGAGTCGTTGCGTATGCAGATGATCTTCTCGTCCTTGTTGACGGAGACAGTCGCACGGCGATCGAGGAAAAAACAGCTCGGGTATCAAATGGTTCGAATGGCTCTGAGCACTACGGGACTTAACATCTATGGTCATCAGTCCCCTAGAACTTAGAACTACTTAAACCTAACTAACCTAAGGACAGCACACAACACCCAGCCATCACGAGGCA
>NC_060143.1:290614719-290649719 GCF_021461385.2 Schistocerca piceifrons | reverse complement strand
TCAGCCAGACACTCTTATCACGCACTACTTTCTGCCTGTAACAGGCACACAGACAATATGTAAGCACCAGCCTGGAACAACATCCAGTGCATCCTCTCAGCCACATTACACAATCCACACTATCTTAACCAGACTGGGAGGTCCACTCAGAAAACAGAATATCCCACCCTTCCAACAACCACCATTGCTCAGATAAGCCACCAACACCCACACATGTCCTACACAGGGGCGCACCCAAGATCACAATACTGCCTCCTGTCACAGCACACAAACAATGGCAGAAATGACAGACACAGGTCTGCCACAAGCATGGAATCGGAGCACCGCCTGTCATGAGCCAAAAGTGCATCCTAACGAGACAAATCTGATTATGCCGCCCCCCCAATACACCTTCCCTTACAACAATGTGTACCTTAACCTAACCCACGCCGCGCCGCGCCCTAACCTAACCCACGCCGCGCCGCGCCCTAACCTAACCCACGCCGCGCCGCGCCCTAACCTAACCCACGCCGCGCCGCGCCCTAACCTAACCCACGCCGCGCCGCGCCCTAACCTAACCCACGCCGCGCCCTAACCTAACCCACGCCGCGCCCTAACCTAACCCACGCCGCGCCCTAACCTAACCCACGTTGCGCCCTAACGTAACCCACGTTGCGCCCTAACGTAACCCACGTTGCGCCCTAACGTAACCCACGTTGCGCCCTAACGTAACCCACGTTGCGCCTTAACGTAACCCACGTTGCGCCTTAGCCTGCTCTGTAATTGTAATACGACTCCTTAAATTAGTGTAGTGTTGCCTAACCGCAACCCTCGCAATACAGTTCGCTACTCGCACTGCTGGGTCCCCTGTGTATCGCTTCATGTTGAACACCTTGCAAGTGTTGCTGACTTTCCACATGCTCCTGCTATACACTGTAATGTGGATGGCAGCAGGACGTACATGCCCCCCCCTTCCCCCCTGCCTTCGCATGCTGGTAGGTGAGAAGTTTGCATGTTCAATGCCCCTCGCATGCCGAAGTACTCAGCCTACGTTGTGGTACGGCCTGTGTGAACTGTCCGCTGATGTCGTACGCGTAAACCACAAACTGTACTGCACATTGTTCCTTATGTACTGAATGATACATCGTGGCACATGTGTGACTGTACAAAGACTGCGCCCAACAACGGCGGACCATACAGTCCAAATATTGTGCACTCAGCTACGTGTCGTCTCCCTATAAGAGCTGGATTGCAGTGTGGTACACCATGGAGACTTATGGGAGGAACGGACGCCCTGGATGGCGATCAGTATGAGCCATCTGTTGATGTAGTGGCGCGTGTATTCGGACGTAGTCGTCTCTTTTCACACACCGTGATAGCATGGTGCACCGCGTTCCACATCTGCGACATGCTACAGAGGCCGGTTGACAGTCGTTCGCGCAATGGACATCGCATACGTACGAGGGCCACCTTCCACGTGTTCTCTAGCCGTGCACATTTTGTTGCGTGTATGTGGGCAGACGTAGTGTGTTGTGACACCGGACACAGGCATGCAATAATCGTTGAAGTTGCAAATGGCGATGGACGTCTTCGTTTGCTGGTGAAGTTACGCAAATGAACAACTGGTAATCCGTTGTGGTGCGGTTGTTCTGGCTAGAGGTGAATCAGTGATGGCGACGATCGGTTATGCTACTAACCGGTTGTTTCAGCGATACCCACCATGCTCACGAACGTGAATGGCATCTGGGCGTGAAGCGATACGCGGCGGTGGCTGGGTGGGACCGTCCCCGGCCGGTGAGGGGGGGCCTCCCGGCGTGCTGGCCGCGCGGGGCGTAAGGCACGCGCTACAGCCGGCTGGTGGGGGCGGCCAGTGGCAGGCGCGCCGTGCGGCCAAAGTAGGTCCTCGCGGGCCCGGTGCGAAGCGCGGTGGACATCTGCGGTGTGCTGGTCCGATTGAGGACTGTGTGCGTTGAGGATGCGCTGCCTTCCGGCGCTCGGCGCCGCGACGCCGTCTGTTGCTCGGTCGCCCCAGCGGTTCTCGCTGGTGGTTTGTATCGCAGCTGTGCGGACGTGTTGGCGCGTGCGCTGTGCTGGGAGAGTTCGCTTCGGCACCTAAGTGGGGCTTTTGTCCTTCTGTGGCGCTGGCGTTGGAGCTGCCGGTCACCGTAGGTGGCGTGTGTTGTCTCCCGCCGGCAATGCCACGACAGCACGCTCCCGGGCCTCTGTCGGCAGCGGCAAGCTCAGTTGGAATCACGGGTGGTCGCACCTAAAGCGTCTACTCGCCTAACTCCGGGCGATTGCGCCTCTCTCGAACCCGACCAAGCACTTAGGACGGAGGTCAAACCCGACAGGGGACCATCACATAAGGCCGAAACGTTTGAGACTCCTTTTAGTCGCCTCTTACCACAGGCAGGAATACCGCAGGCCTATTCTAACCCCCGAACCTGCAGGGGGTAGGACGGCGCTGCGCGCCGCCGGGACCTGAGAGGGTTTCGAGGTGTATTGTGCAGGGGAGCTCAGCCTCCTCCTGTTTGCAGAATAATTGAGCGGACGCTTGCGTGTCCGCTCGGGCCCCGGGGACACACTCCCGGGCGGCCGGCTGCTCAGCTCTAGTTGACGCAGCTCCCTGGTTGATCCTGCCAGTAGTCATATGCTTGTCTCAAAGATTAAGCCATGCATGTCTCAGTAGAAGCCGCATTAAGGTGAAACCGCGAATGGCTCATTAAATCAGTTATGGTTCCTTAGATCGTACCCACGTTACTTGGATAACTGTGGTAATTCTAGAGCTAATACATGCAAACAGAGTCCCGACGCACGGGAAAGCGGTCTGCGTGGCGCCACCTGGGGAAGGTGTGTTGCCTTCCGAAACTGGGTTAAAACCGCCAGGAGACCCTCTGATTCCCGGAAATCTTCAGTCTGTCTGAAGTGCTCTGTGGCTCAGAGGAACCTGAGTGGGGCGGGGACCGTAATGTCCTATCCCGTGGCCTTGACGTGGCCCCGGCGCTCGATAACCCCCTTAGATGGGGTGAAGCTAACACGGGAAGGGCCGTCCATGCATGACGTTAAACGGCTAGCCCTTAACTGGGTGCAATCCTCACTGAACCGCACTGGCCCACCATTAATTATCAAAAGCGGTGGGTGAGACATGGTCGGCCATGATCCCGCAGTACGTGTGGAGACCCTCCGGGGAACGTAACTCGGGTTTGAGTGCCGCACCGTCTCGATGATGTAAAACTCCACAACATAAGACCCGGGCCATACCATCATTTTGTCACATCATCACTCTCATAACACTTCCGGGCTGTGGAACGGTGAGGGTTGTCGTTGTGTCAAGGAAGGACGTTAAACTCCCGTCACGGTAGGACGGGAAACGCCCCCAACCCGAGGCGAGAGCGAAGGGTGCGTGGCACAGGGGGAGCTGTGTCTGAGGGACCAACCATCTGTCCCTCAATTCGCAGAGCACAAGACCAGCTGGTGCTCTGCATGCCAGCGACTTCGTTTGTCGGCGTGGGACTTCAGTGTGAGTCGGCAAATGCACTTCGCCGCGCCCGCGGTCAACCGGGGCGTGTTCTGCCAAACCCAGGGGGTGGTGACATCGCCTGGGCCAGGTTAGCTGGGTCCAGGCCGCCGAACGACTGGGTGACCGGCCCGCCACCTGAGTAGGAGTGGGTCCTTGGCCTGTAGGTGGGCGCTCGGGCTAGTAGGCGGCGAAGGGCGAGAGGTGCATCCGCTTCTCCGGAGTGCGGGGTGCGCTTGCCGAGGAACACTGGGAGAAATCGTCGGTGACGGGGCCACTGAAGGGGACCAGGACACTGGCAACGGTGTGCTGAACTCGGCGGCTCAGAGGTGCCCTTGACCTAGGGACAAGGTTGGTGGGCGAGCTGCATCTTAGTCCCTCCCCCCCCATGCCAGAGGAGCCGGTCCGGGCTCCCAACCCCCCTTTTTCACTTGTCAATCATGGCTGAACCTGAGACAAGTGAATCGTGTGCTTCCGCGAGAGCTTCGATGCTTTCTGCTCCCGACCTATCAGGGCAAATGGAGGATATTGACGAAAGTGTTACAGAGAGACACAATAGAATTACACAGCTGTTGGAGTCCAACGTTAAGAACGGCAAGATTAGTCAAACCGCAATCTTGGCCATAAAGAATGAACTCGCCTCCTGGGCGATTGCTCATGCAAGGTTTGAGGGGCGAGTGGTGGAGCTGCAACGAGAAAATTTCACACTTAGAAGACAACCGGCTAGGACATGGGCAGGTGTAGTGGCTCAGGCTGCCCCCAAGTCCCAAACAACGAGGGAGACGATAGCGAAAGTGGCACAAAAGCCGGACACGGCGGTGTTTCTAAGACCCCTGCCCGGCCAAGACACAAAGAAGGTTAAAGAGATTTTCACGACTGTAGTTAATCCAGTTAAGGATAAGATAAAAGTTAACAAAGTTTGGGCAACAAAAAATGTAGTGATTGTAGATGGAGCGACCAAAGAAGATAGAAATAAGATTCTAAATAATCAAAATTTGTGCAAGGCAGTCAGGTGTGAACCCCCTAAGAAAAGGAATCCACTCGTAATCATGTACGATGTACCGGTTACGATGGATAACAATGAATTGTGCAACACTATTAAGAATCAAAATTTCGATGACATGACTGATGAACAATTTAAGACTGACTTCAAATTAAAATTTAAGACAGGACCACGAGATAGGCAGACAGTACATCACGTAGCAGAAGTTACAGGATCTATGTGGAAAAAGCTTACATCTATGGGAAGGATATACGTTGGGTTCCACGCTATCAACGTTAGGGACTACTTGGTGGTGCCTCGCTGCCACAATTGTGGAGATTTAGATCACATCCACAAGTACTGTGACAGGAAGCCGGCTTGCTCCAGATGTGGAGCGGAAGATCATATAAGAAAAAATTGTACAAAATCTGGAATTTGTATCCCATGTACAAAGAGAGGCAAGAAGACCTGTAATGCCTCAGGTAGGAATTGCCCAACTTATAGGATGTTGGAGCAAAGGTTAATCTCAAGGATTGATTCTGGCTGAAACCGCAGTTGTGAGCAGGATGCCAAAAAGGAAGTCTCCGGGGAAGAGGTGTAGGGACGCGGCTAGGGCTGCTAAATTCAGGCAATTTCTAACCTTCGTTGAAGGAAGAAAAACAGAAAGAACAAGTATGGTAGATGTGTCCGTCCAGACGGATCCGTGCGAACGGGAAGCTACCGCTCTCCCCTCCCCCCGGAACTCGAGACCGCCAGAAGATCGGGCACCCATAGTCAGGCGTCCTGCAATAGCGGGCCAAATTAAAAGTAACTCCACATCCGAAGAACCAGTTCAAGTCAACACGATTACTAGTACTATAGTTACCCCTACCTCTGACCAACCGCTAGTTAAACGTATAGTGGTGGATCCCATTAGGATCTACCCCAATTTAGAGCACGCTCTGCAACTTTCGCGTCTGGAGGAGCCGGCTGTCCTGACCACAGCTTTAAGGCACATAGTGCGGGTGGGACACCAGTACGGACGTAAAGTCACCTTCTCGACCATGGAGGCTGTTGATAGGATACAGTGAAAGACCATGAATCCCCCCACCGACTTCGGCGCCCTGCGTGACCTTGTTCAGAAGGTTTTCCAAAGAAGGGACGAAAAATTCGATCTAGATGAAATTTACAAGCAGGCTGTTCTAGCCAATGGAAAGATAGCTTTTGACTGGAGAAAGACCTTCCCAGAACAATACGTACACACGTATTTTCCATGACAATCAAAATACAAATAGGACAACTTAATGCACATAATAGTCGATTAGTCATGCAGGAGCTACGAAGGGTGGTGGAGGAGATTAGTCTTGACGTACTCTGTCTGCAGGAGCCATACTCTCTTGCGGGGAACATAGCATTCGCCAGTGTAAACTGGCAAATAGTATCTTTTGGAGATGACCCTAAGGCCACCACTATAGTCTTAATTAAAGCCATACGAGTCACAGTGCTGGCTCATTTCTCAAATGAACACTGTATCGTGACCGAACTCCAGACTCCAGTCGGGGTCATTCACTTAGTCAATACGTACTATCAATATGGTGAGGACATCGAGGCCTATCTAGACCAACTATCAAGAGTCACCGCAGCTTTAAGAGGTAGAAAGATAGTGGTGGTGGCAGATGTCAATGCGAAATCCCCCCTGTGGTACAGTGGCACCCGGGACGGCAGAGGGGAGAAGATGGAGGAAACACTAATGTCATTACAGTACTTGGTCGCAAACAGAGCCGGGAATCCCCCCACCTACACAGGTGGTGGAGGAGAAGGAACGAACATAGACATAACATTAGTATCACCAAATTTTGCTGGTCATTTGAATAATTGGAAAGTAAGAGACCAAATAACAACAAGTGACCATAATCTAATAACATTTGAGCTGACAGATAGGGAATGCCACTGGGACATAGGGTGGGAATTTCAGTTAAACTATAATAAAACCGATTGGGAGCGACTTGCAAGAGAGTTTGTCCTACCGACATGGCCGGAGGGTGCTGAAGATGTCGACAGGCATGCTGTAGAGCTGGTTGGTGCCATCACAAGAGCGGTAAAGGCTGCAGTACCAACTAGGAGGAGGGCTATTGCGACCTCCCCAGCACCATGGTCAGCTGAACTAGGGCAGATGCGTCAGTCGGTCAGGAGGGCGAGGAGGTACTACCAGCGAAGTGTCGTCTGGGAAGAAAAACAGAGATGGCTGGAAATCTATAGGAATGCCAAGGAGGAGTTTCAGAGGGAGCTCAAAAGGGTCAGGCTAGTAAGCTGGGAGAAGTACGTCCAAAGCCAATTGGCTATAGATCCCTGGGGTATTCCATATAAAATAGTCAGGGAGAAAATTAGGTCACCTATGGTACTATCAACCATCTGGGATGGGAATCGGATGACAGGGACTTGGCAGGAAACTGCTGAGGTCCTTCTCCAGTCCCTACTTCCGGATGACATGGAAAATGAGGACACAGAAGAACAAGGCCTAATTAGGCAAGCTCTGCTAGAAGAGTACCAAAACAACACCTTGGTGTACCCTTTTTCGGAGAACGAGGTGGCGGAGCACATTAAAGCACTTAAGAGAGGAAAGGCCCCAGGACCAGACGGCATTATAGCGGAAGTGGTACAATACCTCGCTCCTCAACTAGTAGCACCTCTGGCTAGAATCTACAATGAGGCCTTAAGCCTCAAAAAGTTTCCTACAATCTGGAAACAAGCAAATGTCGTAATAATAAAAAAGGGACTGGATAAGGACCCAAAAGAGGTCAAGTCCTACAGACCCATTTGTCTGTTGGATCTGTTGGGAAAATTGCTAGAGAGGCTGCTGGCTGACAGGCTGATGGCACACCGAGTGCTTTGTGGAATGAGCAGCAGGCAGTTCGGCTTTAGACCGGGGCGTTCTGCATCTGATTCAATCGCCATGGCGGCTGAGGTCTGCGGGTCGTCCACACATAAGTACATAGTTGGTATCATGGTGGACATCTGTGGCGCCTTTGACAACCTGTGGTGGCCTTCGCTTTTCTCTCGCTTGCGAGAGAAGGTGTGCCCAGGGCCGCTATATGGCTGTCTTAGGAGCTATTGCGAGGACAGGGAGGTTTGGCTATCATCCCCTAGCGGTAGAGTGGGCAAAAAGATAACAAAGGGGTGTCCACAGGACTCTGTTCTGGGGCCACTCTTTTGGGATGTCAATATGGAGCCTCTTCTTGAGACCTTGGAGAGCTGTGCAGATGTGCTAGAGGTGATAGCTTATGCAGATGACCTCCTCCTGTTGGTTGGCGGTCGGAGCCGAGAGGAACTACAACCAAAGATAGAGAGAACCATGACATTACTCTCACAATGGTGCCATAAAACTAAGCAGAAAATAGCACCAAACAAATCTACTTACCTACTCTTAAAGGGCCAATTGGTCAGAAACCCTACAGTTAGGATGGATGGCACGCCAGTTATACGTCGTCGAGAAGCTAGATTCTTAGGGCTAATATTAGATGAAAAATGGAGTTTTGGCAGGCATATTGAGGCAACTACACATAAGGCATTAGAGGTGCTAAATAATCTCATCAACATTGGCCATAGACTATTTCATCTTCCACCATATCTCATTAAATTGTATCATAATACCATTCTAGTTTCCATCGTGGGCTACGGGTCCGGGGTCTGGGCCCACAGGCTCACGAGTGTCGTTCCTGCCATGGCCGTGCGGAGGGTGCAGCGAAACATGATACTTCGATCAGTGGGGGCATATAGAACGTCTCCAGGGGGAGCATTACTAATACTCATGGGTCTATGCCCCCTTGATGTAAAAATCAGGGTGCAGGCTGCATGGTATTGGGTAAAAAAGGGAAAATAGAAAAAACCATGGATATAATGGGTGTCAGAGTGGGGGATAAAATTGCAATTAGAAGAAGGGGAATGGAACTTTGGCAGGAAATTTGGGATGGGGAAGAGACTAGAAGAAGAACGCACCAACTATTACCAAATGTACAGGAAAGACTGCAGATGAAACACTTTCAGCCAAGTAAGGGACTGCTGCACTTCCTCACTGGGCATGGCCCGTACCCGGCATATCTTTGCCGGTTCGGGAAAAGAGCGACACCGTCGTGTGACTGTGGTGCCGAACTGGGCACACCGGATCACGTGGTCTACGAGTGTCCGCTTTTCGACGACGTAGCAATGGATTTACGAAACTCACTGCCTAATACAGACACCTTCCATCTTATTAGGGACGCTACCACCTTCACCATCATTGATAAATTGGCTAGCGAGGTATCCGCCAAGATCCTAAGGGAATACAGAAGGGAGATTGAGTAGACAGGATCCAAAATTTTCTAGACATAACGCATCATCCCATTCGGCCAGGGTGCGTACTGGCCGACCGTCAACCACGATCGGGATCCGACGCATCCAGGAATAGGGGGAGGGTGCGACCATACCGGCAAGACAATAGCACACCAACTATGACTAATAATAATTAATACTATGGTTGTAGGAGTAGAGTGTAGATAATCTCGTTTTCAGACCTGCAGCGACTACTGGAAGGCCAGCCCAGTGCCAGGGGCACGCCCACTGGGGTTAGCTCGGTGGGCATGGCCGTAAAATAGTAGGTGTATAGTACTTACTGGCACACCTGTAACGCTGCAGGATGTAGATGTCAGTAGTAAAGTAGATTAGAGTTGATAGCATGATTGCCTAACAGCAATCCACATAGATACCTGTAGATAATGTAGTTACCCGTAGACTGAATTAACTTCCTGTAGCTAATAATAACAATAGAATATAACAGATATAAGTAATTGCTGCTGTAATGTAATTTATAGCTAAATTCGACCCACTAATGATTTCAGGTGGTGGGTTAATTATGTATGATATTGGGTTATAATAAAGAATTTTTTTAAAAAAAAAAAAAAAAAAAAAAAAAGCAGAGTCCCGACCAGAGATGGTAGGGACGCTTTTATTAGATCAAAACCAATCGGTCGGCTCGTCCGGTCCGTTTGCCTTGGTGACTCTGAATAACTTTGGGCTGATCGCACGGTCCTTGTACCGGCGACGCATCTTTCAAATGTCTGCCTTATCAACTGTCGATGGTAGTTTCTGCGCCTACCATGGTTGTAACGGGTAACGGGGAATTAGGGTTCGATTCCGGAGAGGGAGCCTGAGAAACGGCTACCACATCCAAGGAAGGCAGCAGGCGCGCGAATTACCCACTCCCGGCACAGGGAGGTAGTGACGAAAAATAACGATACTGGACTCATCCGAGGCCCCGAAATCGGAATGAGTACACTTTAAATCCTTTAACGTGTATCCATTGGAGGGCAAGTCTGGTGGTAGCAGCCGCGGTAATTCCAGCTCCAATAGCGTATATTAAATTTGTTGCGGTTAAAAAGCTCGTAGTTGGATTTGTGTCCCACGCTGTTGGTTCACCGCACGTCGGTGTTTAACTGGCATGTATCGTGGGACGTCCTGCCGGTGGGGCGAGCCGAAGGCGTGCGACCGCCTCGTGCGTCCCGAGGCGGACCCCGTTGAAATCCTACCAGGGTGCTCTTTATTGTGTGTCTCGGTGGGCCGGCACGTTTACTTTGAACAAATTAGACTGCTTAAAGCAGGCAAGCCCGCCTGAATACTGTGTGCATGGAATAATGGAATAGGACCTCGGTTCTATTTTGTTGGTTTTCGGAACCCGAGGTAATGATTAATAGGGACAGGCGGGGGCATTCGTATTGCGACGTTAGAGGTGAAATTCTTTGATTGTCGCAAGACGAACAGAAGCGAAAGCATTTGCCAAGTATGTTTTCATTAATCAAGAACGAAAGTTAGAGGTTCGAAGGCGATCAGATACCGCCCTAGTTCTAACTATAAACGATGCCAGCCAGCGATCCGCCGCAGTTCCTCCGATGACTCGGCGGGCAGCATCCGGGAAACCAAAGCTCTTGGGTTCCGGGGGAAGTATGGTTGCAAAGCTGAAAGTTAAAGGAATTGACGGAAGGGCACCACCAGGAGTGGAGCCTGCGGCTTTATTTGACTCAACACGGGAAACCTCACCAGGCCCGGAAACCGGAAGGATTGACAGATTGATAGCTCTTTCTTGATTCGGTGGGTGGTGGTGCATGGCCGTTCTTAGTTGGTGGAGCGATTTGTCTGGTTAATTCCGATAACGAACGAGACTCTAGCCTGCTAACTAGTCGCCTGACATCCTTCGCGCTGTCAGCAATTACTTTTCTTCTTAGAGGGACAGGCGGCTTCTAGCCGCACGAGATTGAGCAATAACAGGTCTGTGATGTCCTTAGATGTTCTGGGCCGCACGCGCGCTACACTGAAGGAATCAGCGTGTCTTCCTAGGCCGAAAGGTCGGGGTAACCCGCTGAACCTCCTTCGTGCTAGGGATTGGGGCTTGCAATTGTTCCCCATGAATAAGGAATTCCCAGTAAGTGCGAGTCGTAAGCTCGCGTTGATTACGTCCCTGCCCTTTGTACACACCGCCCGTCGCTACTACCGATTGAATGATTTAGTGAGGTCTTCGGACTGGTACGCGGCATTGACTCTGTCGTTGCCGATGCTACCGGAAAGATGACCAAACTTGATCATTTAGAGGAAGTAAAAGTCATAACAAGGTTTCCGTAGGTGAACCTGCGGAAGGATCATTACCGACTAGACTGCATGTCTTTCGATGTGCGTGTCGTGTCGCGCAACACGCTACCTGTACGGCTCGCAGTAGCCGTGCGCCGCGTGCGGAACCACGCGTTCGTCCCAAAACTAACGGAAATATTGTGTGGTACGAGCGCTGAAGCGCTGGAGCGGCTGGCCTGCGGCACCCGGCACCTGGCGCCTGGCGCCGGTTTTGAATGACTTTCGCCCGAGTGCCTGTCCGCTCAGGTGTGGAGCCGTACGACGCCCATCGGCCGTGAGGCCGTTGGACACAGAACGCTGGAACAGGGGCCGTCACAAGCCTCAGTCCCGCATATGCAACTGTCTTTAAAGAGACAGTGGAAACTATGAAAAGATCACGCAGGACGGTGGATCACTCGGCTCCTGGGTCGATGAAGAACGCAGCAAATTGCGCGCCGATATGTGAACTGCAGGACACATGAACATCGACGTTTCGAACGCACATTGCGATCCATGGATTCCGTTCCCGGGCCGCGTCTGGCTGAGGGTCGGCTACGTATACTGAAGCGCGCGGCGTTTGCCCCGCTTCGCAGACCTGGGAGTGTCGTGGCCGCCTGTGGGGCCGGCTGTGTCTCCTTAAACGTGCGATGCGCGCCCGTCGCCTGGCGGCTCGCATACCGGCACTTTCTCGGTAGCGTGCACAGCCGGCTGGCGGTGTGGCGTGCGACACCTCGTACAACGACCTCAGAGCAGGCGAGACTACACGCTGAATTTAAGCATGTTACTAAGAGGAGGAAAGGAAACTAACAAGGATTCCCCCAGTAGCGGGAAGAGTCCAGCACCGAACCCCACAGGCTGCCGCCGGTCGTGGCATGTGGTATTTGGGAGGGTCCACTACCCTGACGCCTCGCGCCGAGCCCAAGTCCAACTTGAATGAGGCCACGGCCCGTAGAGGGTGCCAGGCCCGTAGCGGCCGGTGCGAGCGTCGGCGGGACCTCTACTTCGAGTCTGGTTGCTTGAGAGTGCAGCTCCAAGTGGGTGGTAAACTCCATCTGAGACTAAATATGACCACGAGACTGATAGCGAACAAGTACTGTGAGGGAAAGTTGAAAAGAACTTTGAAGAGAGAGTTCAAAAGTACATGAAACCGCTCTGGGGTAAACGTGAGAAGTCCGAAAGGTCGAACGGGTGAGATTCACGCCCATCCGGCCACTGGCCTCCGCCCTCGGCAGATGGGGCCGGCCGCCCGCGCGGAGCAATCCGCGGCGGGGTCGTGTCCGGTTGCCTTTCCACTCGCCGCGGGGTGGGGCCGTTCCGGTGTGCGGTGGGCCGCACCTCTCCCCTAGTAGGACTTCGCGACCCGTTGGGTGCCGGCCTACGGCCCGGGTGCGCAGCCTGTCCTTCCGCGGGCCTGGGTTCGCGTCTGTTGGGCAGAGCCCCGGTGTCCTGGCTGGCTGCCCAGTGGTATATCTGGAGGAGTCGATTCGCCCCTTTGGGCGCTCGGGCTCCCGGCAAGCGCGCGCGGTTCTTCCCGGATGATGGACCTACCTGGCCTGGCCCCGGGCCCGCGCCACTGTTGGCTCGGGATGCTCTCGGGCGGAATAATCGCTCCCGTCAGCGGCGCTTCAGCTTTGGACAATTTCACGACCCGTCTTGAGACTCGGACCAAGGAGTCTAACATGTGCGCGAGTCATTGGGCTGTACGAAACCTAAAGGCGTAATGAAAGTGAAGGTCTCGCCTTGCGCGGGCCGAGGGAGGATGGGGCTTCCCCGCCCTTCACGGGGCGGCGGCCTCCGCTCTTCCGGGGCGTCTCGTACTCATTGCGAGGTGAGGCCCACCTAGAGCGTACACGTTGGGACCCGAAAGATGGTGAACTATGCCTGGCCAGGACGAAGTCAGGGGAAAACCTTATGGAGGTCCGTAGCAATTCTGACGTGCAAATCGATCGTCAGAGCTGGGTATAGGGGCGAAAGACTAATCGAACCATCTAGTAGCTGGTTCCCTCCAAAGTTTCCCTCAGGATAGCTGGTGCTCGTACGAGTCTCATCTGGTAAAGCGAATGATTAGAGGCCTTGGGGCCGAAACCACCTCAACCTATTCTCAAACTTTAAATGGGTGAGATCTCCGGCTTGCTTGATATGCTGAAGCCGCGAGCAAACGATTCGGATCGGAGTGCCAAGTGGGCCACTTTTGGTAAGCAGAACTGGCGCTGTGGGATGAACCAAACGCCGAGTTAAGGCGCCCGAATCGACGCTCATGGGAAACCATGAAAGGCGTTGGTTGCTTAAGACAGCAGGACGGTGGCCATGGAAGTCGGAATCCGCTAAGGAGTGTGTAATAACTCACCTGCCGAAGCAACTAGCCCTGAAAATGGATGGCGCTGAAGCGTCGTGCCTATACTCGGCCGTCAGTCTGGCAGTCATGGCCGGTCCTTGCGGCCGGCCGCGAAGCCCTGACGAGTAGGAGGGTCGCTCTTTTAGAGATGCTCGTCGGGGTAACCCAAAAGGACCCGGAGACGCCGTCGGGAGATCGGGGAAGAGTTTTCTTTTCTGCATGAGCGTTCGAGTTCCCTGGAATCCTCTAGCAGGGAGATAGGGTTTGGAACGCGAAGAGCACCGCAGTTGCGGCGGTGCCCCGATCTCCCCCTCGGACCTTGAAAATCTGGGAGAGGGCCACGTGGAGGTGTCGCGCCGGTTCGTACCCATATCCGCAGCAGGTCTCCAAGGTGAAGAGCCTCTAGTCGATAGAATAATGCAGGTAAGGGGAGTCGGCAAATTGGATCCGTAACTTCGGGATAAGGATTGGCTCTGAGGATTGGGGCATGTCGGGCTTGGTCGGGAAGTGGGTCAGCGCTAACGTGCCAGGCCTGGGCGAGGTGAGTGCCGTAGGGGTGCCGGTAAGTGCGGGCGTTTAGCGCGGGCGTGGTCTGCTCTCGCCATTGGTCGGCCTCGTGCTGGCCGGCGGTGCAGGATGTGCTGGCTGGCGGTGCAGGATGCGCGCGCCTGCGCGGCGTTCGCGCCCTGGTGCTTCAACCTGTGTGCAGGATCCGAGCTCGGTCCCGTGCCTTGGCCTCCCACAGATCTTCCTTGCTGCGAGGTCGCGTCCGCCTTAGCGTGCTCCTCCGGGGGCGCGCGGGTGCACGGATTCTCTTCGGGCGCCATTCAATGATCAACTCAGAGCTGGCATGGACTGGGGGAATCCGACTGTCTAATTAAAACAAAGCATTGCGATGGCCCTAGCGGGTGTTGACGCAATGTGATTTCTGCCCAGTGCTCTGAATGTCAACGTGAAGAAATTCAAGCAAGCGCAGGTAAACGGCGGGTATAACTATGACTCTCTTAAGGCGGCCAAGTGGCGGCGGGGTGGCTGCATCCGGACTCGGCTTTTCGAAGCGCGGTCTTGATGTAGTCGTGCTGCTGCTGCGATGTGCCTTTCTTGGGCTGTAGTTACGGGGAGAGTGATGCGCAATACATGGGCCTTGCCCTCTTAGCCTCTCCTCTCCTGCGATCTTCTCCCCTTCTCGTGGGCCCCCTGATTTTCGCAGAGTAGAAGACCGCACCAGGGGCTTGGGGGGGTTACCAGCCCCCCCTTGCATTATCCCTTTTAAGTTGGGGGCAGTACACAAGTAAACAAAAGTGGTGGCCCTTCCGCTGAAGGTGCCACCCCAGCTTCCCCAGCACCTAGCCGGCCAACCGGCCGTGCCGAAGATTTTTGTAACTGTTGCAGCTGTCTACGCCTGTAGTGAGTGTCACCGTAGCTTCACCACCAAGAACGGTCTCGGGGTCCATCGCCTTCGCCAACATCTTGCGGCCGCCAACGCGGAGATCGCCACGGAGAGGCATCGCGCGAGGTGGACGGAGGAAGAAGTCCTGTCGCTCGCCAAGGCAGAGGCCGAACTGTTCCTTGAGAGGGACGCTCGGTTCTTCTTTGTCAACCAAGAACTGATCAGGATGTTCCCCGACCGAACGCTCGAGGCAATCAAGTGCCAAAGGCGGAAAGCTGCCCACAAGCAGCTTGTCCGCCAATTCATGGAGGCGCTTGAGATAGGTCGGGGGGAAGAGCCGGCGTCCCGCCGGGGAGCGGCGAGCTCGCTGCCTGACGCGGGCGAGGCCGCTGCGCCGCCCGTCGACGCAGCTGAGGACTTCGCGGTCGACACCACCGGGCCGCCGCCGGAGGGGCCGACTGACGCCGCCATCTGGGAGCATCTGGCGGGGCTACCTGCTTCCACCCAGCGTTTCTCTGCCCTGGATCGAGTCATTGGTCTAGGGCGGGGCACGCCGCCCGATGTCATCCTGGGCATGCTCCCGGATGCCCTTGCGTCGGTCGGGTCCAGAGGGGAGAGATCGATCACCAGGACACAGCGGCCGCGCCAACCATCTAAGCGGCCGCCTGCCGCGCCGCCGACGCAGAAGCGCAAGCGGCGCCGCTGGGAATATGCGAGAACGCAGGATGCCTTCCGAAGGTCGCGTGCACGTTGCGTGCGCGGCCTCTTGGATGGCACCCTGCTCCAGCCGCCACCTGCCATCCCTGGTCTGCTGGACTTCTGGGCGGACCTCTTCACTGAGAAGCCCATCTCAACCGCGGGCTTCATTCGTGACCGCCTCCTCCCGCACTCAGAGCCTGTCGCTCTCGAGTGCCTATGGGGGCCGGTCACACATGAGGAGGTCGCCGCCGCTTTGCCGCCCAGGGGATCAGCGGCCGGGCCGGACGGCCTTACCCCAGCGGAGTTGCGGCGCCTGCCGCACGCAGTCCTGGTGAAACTGATGAATCTCTTCCTTCTGGCCCGCGCCCTTCCGGAACGCCTGCTTCGCGCGCGGACGTCCCTTCTCCCGAAAATGGCTGCACCAACATCCCCCGCTGACTTTCGCCCCATTACAGTCTGCTCGGTGCTGGCGCGGACCTTTCACAAGGTTCTCGCGTCACGCCTGATGCGCGCGTGTGCTGTGGACGAACGTCAGCGGGCATTCATCCCTCGCGATGGGATGTTGGAAAATACTTTCATCTTGGACACGGCTCTCACCGACGCAGTTCGCTCCTGCCGCTCTGTCTTTGTGGCATCGATCGACGTATCTAAGGCATTCGATTCGGTAGATCATGCTGCCCTTCGCCCCGTGCTGAAGGCGCATGGCCTGCCGGATTGCTTTGTCGAGTATGTCGACCGGTGCTACGAGGGCAGGACGACAGTGATAGCGGACGGCGCCGGCGTGGGCGTGTCTGTGCAGCCATCACGGGGCGTTCGCCAGGGAGATCACCTCTCCCCCCTCCTGTTCAACTTTGCGGTGGACTACGTTTTGGGCCAACTGCCCTCCCACATCGGAGCTCGGATCCTCGGTCGCAGAGTCAACGCTGCGGCCTCTGCAGATGACGTCTTGGTGTTTGCAGCGACCCCGAGGGGCTTGCAGTCCCTCATCGATGCAGCTACCGCAGCCCTCGCTCACCTGGGGCTGCAGATCAACGCCCGGAAGTGTTTCACCCTCGCCTTAGTCGCGTCAGGGCGCGAGAAGAAGGTGAAGGTGGACGGCAACGTCACCTTCAAGGCAGGCAATACCACCATGCCTGCCCTGCGCGTGGGTGAAACCTTCCAGTACCTGGGGCTGCAATTCTCCACGGCGGGTCGCTGTGTCTTCAATCCACGTCGCCACCTGGTGGAGCAGCTTGACGTCATCTCCCGAGCTCCGCTGAAGCCGCAACAGCGCCTCCACGCTCTCACCAACGTACTTCTCCCTGGCCTGTACCATGGGCTGGCCCTCAGCCGCACCCGGGTGGGTGCCTTGAAGTCGGCCGATATCACCATCCGGGCCGCCGTCAGGAGATGGTTCCGCCTTCCGGCAGACACCCCCCTGGGATACTTCCACGCTCCTGTTGCCCAGGGGGGCATCGGCATTCCATCTTGCCGTTGGATGGGCCCAACGCTCCGTCGGTCCCGTCTCCTGGCGCTGAAGAAGATAGGGCCAGCCTGCGACGGTGCAGGCCTGGATGAGGTGCAGCGTGAGATCGAGGTGCTGGAGCGCCACTTAACGTGGGAGGGCCACCTCCTCAAGTCGTCAACGCAGGTTGGGGAAATGTGGGCGGCGCGCCTACACATCGCCATTGACGGTGCGGCGCTGTCATCCTCTGCCGCCGTCAGTGGCCAACATCAGTGGGTCGCCGACACCAGTCGCCTGCTATCTGGGCGTGAATACATCGACGCCCTCCGCGCCCGCATCAACGCCTTCCCCACGAAGGCACGGCGCAAGTCGCGGGCGGGAGGCAGACACCAGATGCCGCGCGGGGTGCCAGGCCGTGGAGACCGCCAACCACGTACTTCAGGCTTGCTTTAGGACGCACGGGTCCCGGGTCAAGCGCCATGACGCTGTTGTGCGTTATGTCGCCCGTGGACTCGCGCAGAGGGGCTTCAACGTCTCCGTGGAGCCCCACCTCCGAACACCTGAGGGCATCCGCAAGCCTGACGTGGTGGCGGTCAAAGACGGCATCGCCCGCGTGGTTGACGCCCAGATAGTCGGAGACCACCTCCGGCTCGACTGGTGTCACTCCCAGAAGGCGGCCTACTATGACACGCCGTCCATCCGGCGTGCCATCTCCAACCTGCACCGTGACGTTGAGGAGGTGACTGTGTCCACCGCGACGTTGAACTGGAGGGGCGTATGGTCTCCAGCTTCGGCGAGGGATCTCGCCGCCTTAGGCTTCCGACCCCGAGAACTGGCGGTGCTGAGCACCCGTATACTACAGAGCTGCCGCAAAAGTTACAAAATCTTCGAGCGTATGACGGCTCCTAGTCCGATGCAACGTGTCGGCGTCGGCTAGGCTGCTGGTTATTTTCTTCGCCTTGACTCCTGGGGCCTATCCACAGGAGGAATACTCCGTCTTTATTCTTGTTTTCTTCTGTCTTTAAATTTGTGTTTCCTTCTTCATGTATATGTACATTAGTTTTTAAATTTTTGGTGTCGCCCTGTAAGTCCCCACCCCAGTGGTGGACACTGGCGAAGAACATCTGCCGCAAACTTTGTATATATATGTATTATTCATGTGAATGAATAAAGACGGCTAGTAATGGCCAAGTGGCGGCGGCGTGGCTGCATCCGGACTTGGCTTTCCGAAGCGCGGTCTTGATGGAGTCGTGCTGCTGCTGCTGCTGTGAGGTACCTTCCTTGGGTTGTAGCTACAGGGAGAGTGATCCGCAATACTTGGGCCTAGCCCTCTTAGCCTAGCCTCTCCTCTCCTGCGGTCTTCTCCCTTCACGTGGGCCCGCTGATTTTCGCAGAGTAGAAGACCGCACCAGGGACTTGGGGGGGTTACCAGGCCGCCCTCGCATTATCCCTTTCAAGTTTGGGGCAGCATTAAAGTGAATACAAGTGGTGGCCCTTCCGCTGAAGGTGCCACCCCAGCTTCCCCAGCACCTATCCGGCCAACCGGCCGTGACGAAGATCTGATAGCTTGTGTAGCCTCTTTTGCCGGCAGTGAGTGCCACCGCACATTTACCACCAAAAACGGTCTCGGGGTCGACCGGCGCCGCAAACACCTAGCGGCCGCCAACGTGGAGATCATCACGGAGAGGCATCACGCGAGGTTGACCGAAGAAGAAGTCCTATCGCTCGCCAAAGCAGAGGCGGAACTGTTCCTTGAGGGGGGGCGCACGGTTCTTCTTTGTCAACCAAGAGCTGACTAGGATGTTCCCCGACCGAACGCTCGAGGCAATCAAGTGCCAACGGCGGAAGGCTGCTCATAAGCAGCTGGTCCGCGACTTCATGGAGGCACTTGACATCGGTCGGGGCGAAGAGCCGGCGTCCCGCCGGGGAGCGGAGAGGCCGCTGCCCGACGCGGGCGATGACGCTGCGCTGTCTAATGACGCAGCTGAGGACTTCGCGGCCGACACCAGCGGGCCGCCATCGGAGGGGCCGACTGACGCCGCCATCTGGGAGCATCTGGCGGAGCTCCCTGCTTCCGCCCAGCGTTTCTCTGCTCTAGACCGAGTCATTGGTCTGGGGCGGGGCACGCCGCCTGATGTCATCCTGGGCATAGTCCCGGATGCCCATGCGTCGGTCGGGTCCAGGGGGGAGAGGTCGAACACCAGGACGCAGCGGCTGCGCCTGACATCCAAGCGGCCGCCTGCCGCTCCGCCGCTGCAGAAGCGCAAGCGGCGCCGCTGGGAGTACGCGCGGATGCAGGATGTCTTCCGCAGGTCGCGTGCACGTTGTGTGCGCGGCCTGCTGGATGGCACCTTGCTGCAGCTGCCACATGACATCCCCGGTCTGATGGACTTCTGGGCAGACCTCTTCACAAAGAAGCCCATCTGCACCGCGGGCTTCATCCGTGACCGCCTCCTCCCGCACTCAAAGGCTGTCGCTCTTGAGTGCCTTTGGGGGCCGGTCACATACGAGGAGGTCGCTGCTGCCTTGCCACCCAGGGGATCGGCAGCCGGGCCGGACGGCCTTACTCCAGCGCAGCTGCGGCGCCTGCCGCACGAAGTCCTGGTGAAAGTCATGAACCTCTTCCTCCTGGCCCGCGCCCTTCCTGAGCGTCTACTTCGCGCGCGGACGTCACTTCTCCCCAAAACGGCTGCACCAACATCCCCCGCTGACTTTCGCCCCATTACCGTCTGCTCGGTCCTGGCGCGGACCTTTCACAAGGTTCTCGCGTCACGCCTGATGCGTGCGTGTGCTGTGGACGAACGTCAGCGGGCATTCATCCCCCAGGATGGGATGTTGGAAAACACCTTCATCTTAAACACTGCTCTCACTGACGCGGTCCGCTCCTGTCGCATTGTTTTTGTGGCATCGATCGACGTCTCTAAAGCATTTGATTCGGTGTATCATGCTGCCCTCCGCCCTGTGCTGAGGGCGCATGGCCTGCTGGATTGCTTTATCGAGTACGTCGAGAAGTGCTACGAGGGCAGCGCGACGGTGATAGCGGGCGGCGCCGGCGTGGGAGTGTCTGTTCAGCCGTCAAGGGGCGTACGTCAGGGCGATCCCCTCTCCCCCCTCCTCTTCAATATTGCAGTGGACTGTGTCTTGAGTCAACTTCCCTCCCACATCGGAGCTCGGATCCTTGGTCGCAGAGTCAACGCTGCGGCCTTTGCAGATGACGTCTTGCTGTTTGCATCGACCGTGAGGGGGCTTGCAGTCCCTCATCGACGCAGCTGTCGCAGCCCTCGCACACCTGGGGCTGCAGATCAACGCCCGGAAGTGTTTCACCCTCGCCTTGGTCGCGTCTGGACGTGACAAGAAGGTGAAGGTAGACGCAGACTTTACCTTCAAGGCAGGCAACACCACCGTGCCTGCCCTGCGTGTGGGTGAAACCTTCCGGTACCTGGGGCTGCAATTCTCCACCGCAGGTCGCTGCGTCTTCAATCCCCGACGTCACCTGGGGGAGCAGCTAGACGTCATCTCCTGAGCTCCGCTTAAGCCGCAACAGCGCCTCTACGCTCTCACCAATGTGCTTCTGCCTGGTCTGTACCATGGGCTGGCTCTCAGTCGCACCCGAGTGGGTGCTCTGAAAGCGGCCGACGTGACCATCAGGGCCGCCGTCAGGAGATGGTTCCGCTTTCCGGCGGACACTCCCCTGGGCTACTTCCACGCTCCTGTTGTCCAGGGGGGCCTCGGCATCCCATCATGCCGATGGATGGGACCCATCCTTCGCCGGTCCCGTCTCCTGGCGATGCAGAAGATGGGGCCAGCCTTCGACGGTTCAGGCCTAGGCGAATTACAGCTTGAGATTGAGGTGCTGGAACGGCACCTCCTCATATCGTCGACGCAGGTTGGAGAGATGTGGGCCGCGCGCCTGCACGTTGCCTTTGACGGTGCGGCGCTGTCATCCTCTGCCGCCGTCAAGAAGCAACATCAATGGGTCGCCGACACCAGTCGCCTGCTATCTGGGCGTAACTACATCGACGCCCTCCGCGCCCGCATCAACGCCTTCCCGACGAGGGCGCGGCGCAGTCGGGGGCGGGAGGCGGACACCAGATGCCGCGCGGGCTGCCAAACCGTGGAGACCGCCAACCATGTACTACAGGCTTGCTTCAGGACGCACGGGTCCCGAGTTAAACGACATGACGCGATCGTGCGCTATGTCGCTCGTGGACTCGTGCAGCGGGGCTTCAACGTCTGTGGAGCCCCACCTCCGAACACCTGAGGGAATCCGCAAGCCTGATGTGGTGGCGGTTAAAGACGGCATCGCCCGCGTGATCGACGCCCAGGTAGTCTGAGATCACCTCCGGCTCGACTGGTGTCACTCACAGAAGGCGGCCTACTACGACACGCCGTCCATCAGGCGTGCCGTCTCCAACCTGCACCGAGATGTCGAGGAGGTGACTGCGTCCACCGCAACATTGAACTGGAGGGGTGTTTGGTCTCCAGCGTCGGCGAGGGACCTCTCTACACTTGGATTTCGACCCCGAGAACTGGCGGTACTTAGCACAAGGGTACTGCAGAGCTGCTGCACGAGCTATCGGATCTTCGAGCACATGACGGCGCCACGCCCGATGGAGCGAGCCGGCGTCGGATAGGCTGCTGGTTATCTCTTCGCCTTGACTCCTGGGGCCTATCCACAGGAGGAATAACCCATCTTTATTCTTGTTTTCTCTTGTCTTTCCATTTGTGTTTTCTTCCCTCATATATTTACATTAGTTATTATTTGGTGTCGTGCTGTAAGTCCCCACCCCGGTGGTGGACATTGGCGAATTACATCGACCTAGTATTATTACATCATGACTATGTAATATATATGTGTTATTCATTTCCGATGAATAAAGACGGCTAGAAATAGCCAAATGCCTCATCATCTAATTAGTGACGCGCATGAATGGATTTACGAGATTCCCGCTGTCCCTATCTACTCGCTGGGAAAGCGTTCTGCGTGGCGCCACCCGGGGGAGGTGTGTTGCCTCCCGATAACTGGGTTAAAACCGCCAGGAGACCCTCTCATTCCCTGAAAACTTTGTTTTCAGCAGGGCTCACAGGAACCTGAGTGGGGCGGGGACCGTAATGTCCTATCCCGTGGCCTTGACGTGGTCCTGGCGCTCAGTACCCCCCTTGGATGGGGCGAAGCTAACACGGGAAGGGCCGCCCATGCATGACGTAAAAAGGCTAGCACTTATCTGGGTGCAACCCACACTGGTCCGCACTGGCCCACCGTGAATTATCAAAAGCGGTGGGTGAGACATGGTCGGCCATGATCCCCCAGTACGTGTGGAGACCCTCTGGGGAACGTAACTCGGGCTTGAGTGCCGCACCATCTCGTTGATGTAAAACTCCACGTAGAAGACCCGGACTGACTCCTTTAACACCTTCCGGGCTGCGTTGATAGGCGTGGGTTGTCGTTGTGTCAAGGCAGGACGTAAAACTCCCGTCCTGGCAGGACGATAATTGCCCCCAACCCAAGCGAAAGCAAAGGTTGCATGGCGCAGGGGAGGCTGCGTTACGAGAGACATAACAACTGTCTCTCCTGAGTTGAGCGCGGTGGCTGGGCGAGGGTATGAGGGTAAGTCTCACGACGATCCCGGATCCCTGCAGTGGTCCTGCCGCAGTTCCTCACGTCTTGGACGACGTTAAAAGTCCCCGGAGCGCCTACCGTGCATCTGCGCCCAGTTTCCGTCAGCCGTGCCTGCCTGGGAGGGATCGCGACCCGAGCCGCCGAGGGCCTTTCGCCGTGCCTTGAGGCACGTTCCGTCAAACCGTGAGGTGGTGACATCGAGCGGCTACGTTAGATGGGCGCGATCTTCTGAAAGCCTGGGGGACCGGCCCGGCACCTGAGTAGGACCGGGTCCTAGGCCAATAGGTGGGAACCTGGCCTAGTAAGAGGTGAAGCGCGGAAGGTGAATCCGCCTTCCCGGAGTGCGGGGGACACTCGGCGGAGAAGGGACGGGAGAAATCTCGGGAGACACGGCTGTCGAGGAGGACAAGGACGTTGGGAACGGCGCCCTTAACCTATGCAGCTGGAAAAAATGCCCTTGGTTCTGGGGCAGGACTGGTGGACAAGCTGCTTTGCCCCCCCCCCCCCCTCATGCCCGTGGAAGCGGTCGGGGGTTATCAGACGGGTCTTCTTTTCTTTCACTCTCTTATAATCATGGCTGAAGACAAAGAGTGATGCTGGCGCTTCGGAGCATGATGCTCCTATTTTCGGTGATGACGTGGGCGATGATATGTCGGTCGTTGACCGACATTCACACTTCCTTCAATTACTCGATCGAAGTGTAAAACACGGCAAGATAAATGCCGAGCAAGTACGAGTACTCAAGGAGACTATCGCGCAATGGGCGTTAGCCCACGCGCGACTAGAAGGCAAGTACTCTGAAGTACAAGCCGAAAACGACATACTAAGGAAAGAACTACAAAAGCCTGCTAAGACATACGCAGCGGTTGCTGCAACTCCTACAGTTAGACAAAAAGTGCAGGAGGTAATTAAACAGAATGTCGAGAAAATTGTCCCGACCTTGTTTGTTAAATCAAAAAAGGGAGAGGATATAAATAAATCAAAAGAAAACTTCGAAAAAAGTATAGACCCAAAGAAAGATAAAATAAAGATAAATGCAGTAAGAACACAAAATTTACTGATTGTCGAAGTAGCCTCCCCAGAAGATTCAGACAAACTAATAAACAACCCACAATTAAAACAACACTTTACTTGTGAGAAACCGCGAAAAAGGCGTCCACTAATGATGTTATACGATATACCGACATACATGACACAGGATGATATCATGGATTGCATATACACACAAAATTTCGAAGAGCAGATGAAACGTGAGGAATTCCTAGAGAAGTTTAAATTGAGATTTAAGACTGGTCCTCGTGATCGTACAACTGTGCATCACGTGGCGGAAATAGCACCCGAGATGAGAAAAATTACAATCAATACAGTGCAGTGCAGTCTCCATAAAAGACTATACAGCGGTACCTAGATGTACCAAATGTCAAGATTATGGCCATGTGGCCAAATACTGTGAAATAAAGAACCCAGTCTGTGCACATTGTGGCCATGACAGCCATGACAAGAAAAACTGTTCAAGAAAGGCCTCCCCCCAGTCTGCATACCTTGCATGTACAGAAAGAGAACATGTCGCACACCTGGAAAGGAATGTGCGACATACAAGTTACTATTGCAACGACAGATACAACGCACCGATTATGGAGAACCATAAGAAAGGTGCGAAAAAGACCCATAAATCTCCCAGTAAGAAAGCAAGGGACGCGGCGCGTTGGTGGAGGTTAATTTCCAGCAGGTCAGAATCGGCCCGGGATGGGCCCCCTGTGCCGCCTGAGGCATTGGGGGCTACTGGAGGTGCGAGCAGCGCGGGGCCAGCGACAGCTGAATCCTTGCCGGTCGAGGAAGAAGAGAGGACGGCGCCCTCGGCGAGTATGGAAGCAGACCAAACACGTAGTGTAGATTCCTTGATAGACAATTTGGTGTCAGGTGGTGGTCCTTTGCAGATGTTAACCCTATCCCAGTCTGTAGATACACCTTGTAACAAAGTAGATATACATACATATAATGCATGTCCTCCCGGAGATGTATACAGTATGTGTGAAGACGCAATAAAGTTGTCTCGACTAGAGGAGCCGTCTACTTTAATGGTTGCTCTGAGACAGCTTGTACGTGTTGGGCACCCAAACGGGAAGAAAATAACATTCCCAACTCTGGAGGACGTTGACTGCATACAGCTGGCATCTTTAAATCTGCCATGTGATCACAAAGAGTTACTGATTCTAGTTCACAGGGTCTTTCAAAGACGGGCAGGGTTTTTGACATAGAAAAGCATTATAGAGAAATGGTGATGATTTATGGGAGAATTGGTTTTGATCCCTACAAGAAGTGGCCTGAAGATCACTATTATACTAGACATCCGTAATGGCATCCGTCAAGGTTTATCAATTAAATGCTATGAGAAGTAATACCGTCACACAGGAACTTAGAAAAATGACTGAGTAAAATGAGGTAGATATAATACTAATACAGGAGCCTTACTCTGCCTCTGGCAAGGTCACTGGCTTTCCTGTGACGGCTCAGGTTATTTCAACAGGTGGTTGTTGGGATGTTTAAGGGGGGACTAAACAGCTAAGGTCATCAGTCCCCCATTCCAAAAACAAGCGAGACAAAGTCGCAGAGCAGATAAAACCCCAAGGGGAAGGAGACTCCCCCCCCCCCCCCCCCAGGTGCTAAAGAACACAAATTAGGCGACGAACACTACAGAAAAGAAGAGTACAGACGAACACCAGACAGAAAGAAATAGAAGAAAAGAAGATGGCCGGAGACTGGTTGACTGACCACGACAACAAAAAAGGGAAAGAGTCAACCATCTGACGACACACCAAAACAGCAACAAATATGGAGAGACGCGAGGACAAAAGACACAGAAACGTAAAGGTGCAGGACCCCCTAAATGGATCCATAAAAAGGACTAGGACGGATAAAATGTGAAACATTGTCAGCCATGGAGGCATCGTCGCATAAAATCAAACGCAAGGTGCCCGGGAGATTAAAAGACTGCCGGAGGGTGTGGAGTCGGGGACACTCCCATAAAATGTGGGCGACCGTCAGCCGGGACCCACACCGACACAGGGGGGGATCCTCCTGACGCAAAAGATGGCCTTGCGTCAGGCATGTATGGCCGATGTGGAGCCGACACAGGATAACAGAGTCCCTGCGAGAAGACCGCAGGGAGGAGCGCCACACATCGGTCGTCTCCTTGACAGCCTGCAGTTTATTAGGCATTGTCAAGCCTCGCCACTCAGCAGACCACATCCCAAGAACCTTACGGCGCAACACCAGCTGCTGATCGGGAGCCGTGAGGCCGATCTCCAAAGCTGGGGCGTCGAGCGCCCCTTTGGCCAGCCTGTCAACACGTTCGTTCTCCTGGATGCCAACGTGACCTGGCGTCCAAACCAAGACCACCGAACGTCCAGAACGGGCAATGGCGGAAACAGACTCCTGAATAGAGGACACCAGAGGAGAAGAGGGATAGCAGCGGTCGATGGCCTGAAGGCTGCTCAGGGAGTCACTGCAGATGACGATGGACCTACCTGTGCAGAAACGCATATGCTCAAGAGCGCGCAATATGGCCACCAGCTCTGCAGTAAAAATACTGCAGCCAGCCGGCAAGGAGCGCTGCTCAACATGGGCAGCGTGAGCAAAAGCGTAGGCAGTGCGACCATCAACCAGGGAACCATCCGTGTAGACAGGCTCACAGTCCGAAAATAAGGCGAGGAGCGCAAGAAAACTGCGACGGAGGGCCACAGGCGGAACCGAGTCCTTGGGTCCCTGTGCCAAGTCCAGACAGATGGACGGCCGGGACAAACAGCAGGGAGGCGTAGGTGCACGGACCCGGAAGGGAGGCAGAAGAGGGAATGTCCCAAGTTCCGACAGCAGGGACCGGACGCGGACAGCTATGGAAAGCCCAGACCTAGGTCGCCGTTCGGGCAGATGGAGGACCATGGCAGGGAAAAGCAGGCGACGATTGGGATGGCCTGGCGAGCCATTCACGTGGACAGCATAGTCGGCGAGCAGACGATGGCGGCGAATCCGCAGAGGGTGAACCCCGGCCTCCACCAGTAGACTATCCACGGGGCTAGTGCGAAAAGCGCCAGTGGCAAGCCGAACCCCACAGTGGTGTATGGGGTCTAACAACTTCAACACTTCTTTTTTGTGGTTTTAGGGCGCAAAACTTCTATGGTCATTAGCGCCCAGCCCGTGACGTAGGAAACAGGAAAAAAACGAAATTTAAAACCAGCAGCAATGGGAACAAAGTCATAAAATTTGAGAAACTAAAGGCAGAAGGGATGCTTAAAAAAAAAATTTCAAATGACTGACGTCATTTCACTAATAAACTGGAGAACGCGGTCGGCTGAGCGCGTGTCATCTGCTAAAATCAACGATAGATCAGGCGATAGCTTTAGACGGGAGCGTAACGGATTAAAATAGGGGCATTCAATTAAAAGGTGTCTGACTGTCCACAGCTGAGAGCAGTGGGGACAGAGTGGGGGAGGATCAACGCTTAAAAGATGTCGATGACTAAAAAGACAGTGCCCTATCCGGAGTCTAGCTATAATTACCTCCTCCCGACGACGCGTTCGGGAGGAAGAGGTCCAAGCCCAAGGAAGGGCTTTCACTTCCTGCAATTTATTATGGGGAAGTGTTGACCAATGCGCATGCCATAAATGAGCAACTTGGCGACATAAACCGCTCCGTAGATCGGTAATGGGAAGCGACTGAATAGCTGGCCGAGGAAGAGAGACTGCAGCCTTGGCCGCTATATCGGCCGCCTCATTCCCACAGATACCAGCGTGTCCCGGGAGCCAGAGGAACGCCACTGAGACGCCCCCCAGGTGGAGCAAGCGCAGACAGTCCTGAATCCGGTGAACCAGAGGGTGCACAGGGTAAAGAGCTTGGAGACTGAGGAGAGAGCTGAGAGAATCTGAGCAGATTACGTACTGTATCCGCTGATGGCGGCGGATGTAGTGGACAGCCTGGAGAACAGCGTAAAGCTCCGCAGTATAAACCGAACACTGGTCGGGAAGCCGAAAGTGATTTGGGGTGTCGCCAACAATATAGGCACTCCCTACACCTAACGATGTTTTCGAGCCGTCGGTGTAAATAAATGTGGCGTCCGTCATTTGTGCACATAGAGCAGCAAATGCCCGACGGTAAACAAGTGTAGGAGTACCATCCTTGGGAAATTGACATAGGTCTCGGAACAAGTCGATCCGGGGACGGAGCCAAGGCGGTGCTGTACCCCAAGTTGTCAAGAAGGTTTTAGGAAAGCGGAAGGAAAGAGAATGGAGCAGTTGACGAAAGCGGACTCCCGGGGGTAGTAGGGAGGAGGAGCGGCCTGCATACCCGACATCAAAGGAGGCGTCGAAAAAAAGATCATGGGCTGGATTATCAGGCATAGAAGACAGATGGCTAGCATAACGACTCAGAAGGACTGCCCGCCGATTGGACAGCGGAGGTTCAGCAGTCTCAGCATAAAGGCTTTCCACAGGGCTGGTGTAAAAAGCTCCAGACACTAAACGTAATCCACGGTGGTGGATAGAGTCGAGACGCCGAAGAATAGACGGCCGAGCAGAGGAGTAGACTATGCTTCCATAATCCAATTTCGAGCGCACTAAGGCGCGATAGAGGCGGAGAAGGACCACTCGGTCCGCTCCCCAGGAGGTACCATTCAGGACACGGAGGGTGTTAAGGGAATGCAGACAGCAAGCCGAAAGATAGGAAACGTGGGAGGACCAGCACAGTTTTCTGTCAAACATAAGACACAAGAATTTAGCGACGTCGGAAAACGGAAGGTTGACAGGACCTAGATGTAAGGAGGGCGGAAGAAACTCCTTACGTCGCCAAAAATTAACACAAACGGTCTTACTGGGTGAGAAACGGAAGCCGGTTTCGATGCTCCACGAGTGGAGGCGATCGAGACATCCTTGAAGACGTCTTTCAAGAAGGCTGGTCCGTTGAGAGCTGTAGTAGATCGCAAAATCGTCCACAAAGAGGGGGCCCGAGACATCAGGAAGGAGACAATCCATAATTGGATTAATGGCGATGGCAAACAGTACAACACTCAGCACGGAGCCCTGGGGTACCCCGTTTTCTTGGGAGAAAGTACGGGAGAGAGTAGTGTTCAACCGCACCCTAAATGTGCGCTCTGCCATAAATTCGCGAAGAAAAAGGGGCAGCCGGCCCCGAAAGCCCGAAGAGAATAGTGTGTGAAGGATGCCTGTCCTCCAACAGGTATCGTATGCTCTCTCCAGATCAAAAAATATTGCTACCGTTTGGCGTTTCCGGAGAAAATTGTTCATGATATAAGTGGAGAGAGCAACAAGATGGTCAACGGCAGAACGATGCTTTCGGAATCCGCATTGGGCTGGTGTTAAAAGACTGCGGGATTCCAGCCACCAAGCTAAACGGTAATTCACCATACGCTCCAAAACCTTACAGACACTACTCGTGAGAGAAATGGCGGGATAGCTAGAGGGGAGATGTTTGTCCTTTCCAGGTTTCGGAACGGGAACGACAATAGCTTCCCGCCATCGCCTGGGAAAGGTACTGTCGGTCCAAATTAGATTATAAAGGCGAAGGAGGTAACGCAGACTATGGGTTGATAAATGCAGCAACATTTGGACATGGATACCATCCGGTCCTGGGGCGGAGGAGCGAGAAGAAGAGAGGGCATGTTGGAGTTCCCGCATGGAGAAAACAGTATTGTAGCTTTCGTGATTTTGAGAGGAGAAAGCAAGCTGTCGCACTTCCGCTGCACGTTTCTTCGGGAGAAAAGCTGGCGGGTAATTTTAAGAACTCGAAATCTCAGCAAAGTGCTGACCCAATGAGTTAGAAATTGCGACGGGGTCCACTAAGGTATCATGCGCGACAGTGAGCCCAGAGACCGGGGAGAAACTAGGCGCGCCTGAGAACCGTCGAAGCCGACTCCAAACTGCCGAGGAGGGAGTGAAGGTGTTAAATGAGCTAATAAAGAATTTCCAGCTTGCCTTCTTGCTATCGCGGATGACGCGACGGCATCGCGCACGGAGCTGCTTATATCGGATACAGTTGGCCAAAGTTGGATGGTGACGGAAAATGCGAAGAGCACGTCGCCGCTCACGTATTGCGTCACGGCATGCCTCGTTCCACCAAGGAACTGGGGGCCGCCGGGGCAATTCGAGGTGCGTGGTATTGAACGTTCCGCAGCTGTGAGAATAACGTCGGTAACATGTGTGACCTCATCGTCGACGCTGGGAAAGCGACGGTCATCGAATGTCGCTAGAGACGAAAAAAGTGTCCAATCGGCTTGGGCAAACTTCCAGCGTCGCGAGCGCATATATGGCAGTTGAGGCTGCAGTCTATAAACACATGGAAAGTGGTCACTCGAGTGTGTATCATCAAGGGCGAACCATTCGAAGCGCCGAGCTAGCGGAACAGTACCGACCGCAAGGTCCAAATGAGATAAATTTGTCGTGGAGGCAGACAAAAATGTGGGGACCCCAGTGTTGAGGCAGACTAGATCCGCTTGGTGGAAGACGTCTAGCAATAGTGAGCCACGTGGACAAGGATGCGGAGATCCCCAAAGCGGGTGGTGGGCATTAAAGTCCCCAACCAGCAAATAGGGGGGTGGAAGCTGACCAAGAAGATGAAGGAGATCAGCTCGTGCCATTGATGTGGACGATGGAATGTATACCATACAAAGAGAGAACGTGTATCCAGAAAGGGAAAGATGGACGGCGACAGCTTGGAAGGAACTGTTTAAGCGGAGTGGGTGATAATGGAGAGTATCATGGAGAAGAATCATGGGTCCTCCATGGGCTGGAGTGCTTTCAACAGAGGGGAGGTCATATCGGACGGACTGAAAATGAGGGAGAACAAAGCGGTCATGGGGACGCAGCTTTGTTTCCTGAAGACAGAAGATGACCGGCGAGTAGGATCGTAACAGGATCGACAATTCATCCCGATTGGCTCGAATGCCGCGGATATTCCAGTGGATAATGGACATAGGGTGAACAGGAAATGGAGGAACGTGACCAAGGGTGCTGTCAACTCAACGACTGCTCAGAGCTTGCGACCGACAGCATGGAATGGCATTCAGTCGAAGGCAGAAGATCCTGATCCATAGGTTGGTCAGGAGCAGCTCCTGCCACCAGCGATCGGCCGGTTGACCGGCCACCAGCAGTGCGCCTCGGCGACACAGAAGACGGCCGAGGGCGATTTCCGCCAGGTGGTGCTGTAGATGGAACATGCCTTGGCGGAGAAGGAGAGGAACTGTGTTTCTTCGTAGCCTTCTTGGAAGTATGATGTTTAGATGAAGGAGGAACCGATGGTTGTGAAGTTGCGGTACGTAAAAACTCTTCACGAGAATGCTCTTTTTTCGAAGACTTGGTGTCTGACTTTTGGGCTCGAGATTTAGCAGAACCCGACGAAGGGTGAGCCATTGAGTGGGCAGGCGAAAGTGGTGAGGTTGAACGGGCGATTGCGCTGGCCGATCTGACGACCGTGGTACTAAAGGTGAGGTCACAAGTCTGCGTGGCCGCCTCCTTTGTTGGCCGAGGAGAAGCAAAGACAGTGCTGTATTTTCCTTTCTGAGGCACAGTGGGCTGTCGACTGGCGAATAATTTTCGAGCAGCAAAGGTCGACACCTTTTCCTTCACTCTTATTTCCTGGATGAGCTTTTCGTCCTTAAAAACGGGGCAATCTCGAGAGGAAGCAGCGTGGTCACCGATACAGTTGATGCAGCGAGGGGATGGAGGTGGACAAGCACCCTCATGGGCATCCTTGCCACACGTAACACATTTGGCCGGATTTGAACAGGACTGGCTGGTGTGATTGAACCGCTGACATCGATAGCAACGCGTAGGGTTTGGGACATAAGGGCGAACGGAAATTATCTCATAGCCTGCTTTGATTTTTGATGGGAGTTGAACTTTGTCAAATGTCAAGAAGACAGTGCGGGTTGGAATGATGTTCGAGTCAACCCTTTTCATAACCCAATGAACAGCCTTGACGCCCTGGTCAGACAGGTAGTGCTGAATTTCTTCGTCAGACAATCCATCGAGGGAGCGTGTATAAACGACTCCACGCGAGGAATTTAAGGTACGGTGCGGTTCCACCCGGACAGGGAAGGTGTGGAGCAGAGAAGTACGCAGCAATTTTTGAGCCTGGAGGGCACTGTGTGTTTCCAACAACAGGGTGCCATTCCGTAATCTGGAACAAGACTTTACAGGACCCGTAATTGCGTCGACACCTTTCTGAATAATGAAAGGGTTGACCGTGGAAAAGTCGTGACATTCGTCAGACCGAGAAACAACAAGGAACTGTGGCAACGATGGAAGAACCGTCTGTGGCTGAGACTCAGTGAACTTACGTTTGTGAGCAGACATAGTGGAAGGTGAGGAAACCATTGCGGAAGAATCCCCCATGATTACCGGCGTCTCCGATGGCGCACTCCTCCCTTGCGGGAGCCCTCACCGAGGGCACACCCGCCTTAGGTGATTGTTCACACCTCAGGTCACACCTCCCGACAAACGGACGGAGGGACCAGTCGGCACTTTCGGAAGGTATCAGCTCGGGTAATCACCCCTCCCTGGGCCTGGCCGTTACCACGGGGTACGTACGTGTCCTACCTGTCTACCCGGGGCGGGGAATTACGCGTTACCCCGTCACCGGCTACGCATGGAAGTGCGTGGGTCGGTCTTCAGACACGCACAGGGAGGAAAAAAGAGAAAGGGAAAGGAAAGAAGAGGGGGTCTCAAACGCCGCAGCGGAGAAAAGGGCAAGGAGAAGAGGGAAGGAAAAGGGAAGGAAAAGAGAAGGACAGAGGAAGGACGAGGACTTTTAAGTGTAGAAAGCAAGTAAGTTGGAAAAGTTACGAGCGTCCGTCTCCGGACTTAGGCACAAACCATACTCCCAGAGGGGGAGAAAGGAAAGGAAAGAACCAGAGGTGAGGGGGGGGGTGAAGATGGGGGACGGGGAGGGATGCGGAAAGGTAAGGGAAGGTATGCAGCCCGGAAAGGAAGGAGGGCCACATTAGCTCGGGGTCCCGTGCTCGCTACACACGTATCCACAAAAGAGTTGTGGACCCACTGGGGGTAACTTCAACACTGAAGGTGACGCAGACCCATAGGCCAGGCTCCCATAATCAAGCCAGGACTGCACAAGGGCTCTGTACAATCGCAGCAGCGTGCAGCGATCTGCACCCCAAGACGTGTGGCTAAGGCAGCGGAGGGCGTTCAGTTGCCGCCAGCATTTTTGCTTCAGCTGAGTAACATGAGGAACCCATGTGAGCCGGGCATCAAACACGAGTCCCAAGAAGGGGCAAGAGTACCACGTCAAGCAGGTGGCCGTCGAGGTAAAGTGCAGGATGAGGGTGGACCATCCGACGCCTGCAGAAGTGCATAACTCGAGTCTTGGCTGCAGAGAACTGAAAACCATGAGTCAGAGCCCATGATGCTGCTTTGCGAACGGCGACTTGCAGCCTGCGTTCAGCGACTCCCGTAGTCGTGGAGCTAAATGAGATGCAGAAGTCGTCGGCATACAAAGAAGGAGACACCGACGAACCCACGGCTCAGCCAGGCCATTAATGGCCACTAGAAATAAGGAGATGCTCAACAATGAGCCCTGCGGAACCCCATTTTCCTGTATATAAGACGAACTAGAGGTAGCACCGACTTGCACCCGGAAAGAGCGGCGCAATAAAAAGCTTTGAAGAAAAGCTGGGAGCCGACCACGAAGACCCCACTCATGCAACGTGGCGAGGATGTGATGCCTCCATGTGGTGTCATACGCCTTCCGCAGATCGAAAAATACAGCAACGAGATGCTGACGTCGGGCAAACGCCGTACGGACAGCAGATTCCAGCCGCACCAAATTGTCCGTGGCAGACCGGCCCCGACGGAACCCACCCTGGGATGGAGCGAGGAGACTGCGCGACTCAAGGACCCAACACAAACGACGCCCCACCATACGTTCGAGCAATTTGCACAAAACGTTGCGGAGGGTAATGGGACGATAACTGTCCACCGCCAGTGGGTCCGCACCGTGCTTCAAGATGGGGACAATAAGACCCTCCCGCCATTGCGACGGGAACACGCCCTCGCTCCAGATGCGGTTAAAAATGGTGAGGATGTGTCTCTGGCAGTCCCTGGAGAGATGCTTCAGCATCTGCGCGTGGATGCAGTCTGGGCCTGGTGCTGTATCAGGGCAATCGGCGAGGGTAGCGAGGAATTCCCTCTCGCTGAAAGGAGCATTGTATGTGTCATAATGACGCGTGTGGAACGATAATGGCGTCTGCTCGGCCCGCTCCTTGAGAGAGCGAAAGGCGGGGGGATAAGTTGCAGTCGCAGAGCTCTCAGCAAAGTGCGCAGCAAGGTGTTCAGCAATGGCGGCAGCGTCCGTGCAGACAGCGCCGGCCAGGGAGATCCCAGGGACACCCGTAGGGGACTGGGATCCATAAATCCGCCGGATCCGGGACCACACGAGCGAGGACGAGACACGGGAGCCCAGGGATGAGACGTACGTCTCCCAGCACTCCTGCTTACGCCGTGCAATAAGACGACGGGCGAAGGCACGGAGCCTCTTAAAGGCGATGAAGGTCTCCAGAGACGGGTGCCGCCGATGACGCTGGAGAGCCCGCCTACGGTCGCGAATAGCCTCAGCAATCTCTGGCGACCACCAGGGGACAGCCTTCCTCCGAGGGAGGCCAGAAGAACGGGGGATGGCAGCCTCGGCCGCTGAAATGATGGACGTGGTTAAAACACGGACCACCTCGTCAATGTCACCCTGTGGGGGAGACTCAATGGTTGCAGCCGAAGTAAAAGCCGGCCAGTCAGCCCTGTGGAGAGCCCAGCGGGGCAGGCGCCCAGAAGAATGACACTGGGGCAGTGACAAATGGATGGGAAAATGGTCACTACCACACAGGTCAGGATTCAATCGCCAGTGGAGGGATGGGACAAGTCCAGGGCTGCAAATAGAGAGATCGATGGCCAAGAAAGAGCCATGGGCCACACTGAAATGCGTGGGAGCACCGGTGTTCAAGAGGCTAAGGTCGAGCTGAGCCAACACATGCTCCACGGCCCGATGGCAGTCATCAGAGACAGTCCCACTCCATAGAGGGTTGTGGGCATTGAAATCGCCCAGCAGCAAAAAAGGTGGCGGCAGTTGGTGTATCAGAGCAGCCAGGACATGCTGCGCGACAGCACCATCAGGTGGAAGGTAAATACTGCAGACGGTAATAGCCTGTGGCGTCCACACCCGAACAGCGACAGCCTCTAAAGCTGTTTGTAGAGGTACAAACTCGCTGTGAAGAGAGTTAAGCACATATATGCAGACGCCACCAGACACCCTTTCATAAGCTGCCCGGTTCTTAAAATAACCCCGATAGCCACGGAGGGCGGGGATTCGCATTGCTGGAAACCAAGTTTCCTGCAGAGCAATGCAAAGGA
>NC_060143.1:290567219-290609719 GCF_021461385.2 Schistocerca piceifrons | reverse complement strand
ATATCAACGAACCTGCCGCCCCCCACCATAATACACCTTCCCTTACAACAATGTGTACCTTAACCTCACCCATATCGCGCCTTAACCTCACCCATATCGCGCCTTAACCTCACCCATATCGCGCCTTAACCTCACCCATATCGCGCCTTAACCTCACCCATATCGCGCCTTAACCTCACCCATATCGCGCCTTAACCTCACCCACGTTGCGCCTTAACCTCACCCACGTTGCGCCTTAACCTCACCCACGTTGCTCCTTAACGTAACCCACTATAGCGTCCCCAGTGCCATATTACGAAAAGATAATATTTATAAAGAAGACATTCATAATTTGTAAGATTTTGTTTTCATGTAGCCGTAAAATAATAATTTCTCTGTGTAGGTTTGGATTGCAAAGAAATAATTTATGACAGAATGATCTAAAGAGACGACAAGATACGCTCTTTTGTTAATTTTTTAGTCGACTTCACTTCTTCTTTTGTCTTGAATGTGTCTAGAGGGACATCTTGCGTGTGCTGACAAATGTAAGCATATTTGTATGAGTTGAACATATAATATAACGATTTAATATTATTGTGCACTTTTAATTTGTAAGAGGTGATCCCGATTTCATGTCCACCTTCCTTGAATTAACCTGCATTCAAGTAATTTACAGCTCAACAATCGCAGCGGCCGATGCAGCCAACGACGCCATTACGTGGCGATATTAACTTATGAAAAATTAGCGGAAGCGGAAAACTCGCCCGCTATTAGCATAATATTAATTTTTCTCCACAGCCGCATGAAGTTGCAGAAATACTTAGCTTTAAGATTCTTATTTTCAGTACCATAGCTGAGAGCCAGAGCCAGGACTCCGACTACAATACAATGGTCAACGGAGGTAAGAAAAATACTCTCGCGCGTGTGTGGGCCGCAATTTTAATTAATAACTAAAGATTTCTTGCTTTAAAGTTAACTGACTAGCCGAGGAAAGTAATATGAAAAGTTTATTACATTGTTCAACTTAAATATCAGTTTTATTAAGGCCCACCACGTAAGTCGGCAACAATCAAAAGATAATAATAACAATAATAATATATTAAATTACGACGGCCGACGGACGCGAGACCACGTTGCGCCTTAACGTAACCCACGTTGCGCCTTAACGTAACCCACGTTGCGCCTTAACGTAACCCACGTTGCGCCTTAACGTAACCCACGTTGCGCCTTAACCTGCTCTGTAATTGTTATACGACTCGTTAAATTAGTGTAGTGTTGCCTAACCGCAACCCTCGCAATATAGTTCGCTACTCGCACTGCCGGGTCCCCTGTGTATCGCTTCATGGTAAACACCTTGCAAGTGTTGCTGACTTTCCACATGGTTGGTTGGTTGGTTTGTTTAAGGATTAAAGGGACCAAACTGCAGTGGTCATCGGTCCCTTTTTCCAAAATACTAAAAATACCCACAGAGAATAAAAAATGTTCAACGGAATAGGAGACAGACGACACAGAACAAAAGAGACATAGACGAGGACCAGACAAAACGAAATAAAATCACACGGAGTGTGACGGTGGTTGGCCGACCATAGGAACAAAAAAATGGAAAAGCTAACCACCGAAAACACATTAAAAACTTAGTTTAAAACCGTAGGCCAAAGGCCAGAATCAACACAAAACAATAAAACAAAACAAACACTCAGATTAAAGAATAAAAACTCCCTGCCGTAATAAAACGTAAAACTAAGGCAGCCATAGCAGGGTCATCAGAGAAGACGGCAGGGAGCGTATCAGGCAGCGCAATTGTCCGCCTGACCACAGCTAAAAGGGGGCAGGCCAACAGAATGTGTGTGTGTGTGTGTGTGTGTGTGTGTGTGTGTGTGTGTGTGTGTGTGTGTGAGATTTACGGACGCTAAACAGCGGGGTCATCAGCGCCCAAACGCATAAAAACAGGAACGCGTGCAGTGAAGGGACTAAGACAAACAGCGAACAAGGGGAACAGCTAAAAGACACAGACCTGACGCAGTTCCAAATCCTCACGTACAGAGGCAAAACAAGAGGAGAAAGAGTGCACTAAAAAAGGAAAGGAAACACAAGGAAGGGAGGACAGAAACCGAAGGGAAACAAGGAGGTATTCGTGACTGGCGGACCTCTTACCTAAAATCTGGGTGAGCCAGTCATCCAGCAGCACATTAAAACCCTCTCCCTAAAATCCGTGGCAACAAATTGGACAGGACACAAAACCGTAAAACCTTCACCACAGACGATGCGTCGTCTTTCAAAATAGAGGGCTAATCCGGTGGCAAAGAAACCACCGCCCTCTGGTCAGAGAATAAAAGACAATCAAGTAAAATGTGGCGGACAGTAATCTGAACGCCACACGCACTGCAGATTGGGGGATCCTCCCGCCGGAGTAAAAAACCATGTGTGAAGGGACTGTGCCCGATGCGGAGGCGAGTGAGGAGTACCTCATCCCGCCTGCATGACTGGGAGGAAGTACGCCATGGCCGCGTGGTGGCCTTCACCAGACGCAGCTTATTTTCACCGACTGCCAGCCACTCCTCTTCCCACTGACGCATAACGCGAAAACGCAGGAGGGAGGTAACAGCATGGAGGGGGACGGCACATTAAACAACGTCACGGAGGGAACATGCATCTTTGGCAGCCACATCCGCCAGCTCCTTTCCCCTAATACCCACGTACCCCGGCACCCAGCAGAAGGAAACCTCCTTCCCCTGCCGCTGCAGGTGGAGTAGGGCATCATGGATGTTCTGAACGACCGTATCCGCTGGGTACAATTGTTGCACGGTCTGAAGGGCACTCAGGGAGTCAGAACAGATGAGGAACTTACCACGGGGGACACATCTCATCTGCTCCAAAGCCCGCAAGATCGCAAACAATTCAGCATCAAAGATGGTAAACGTCGCAGGAAGCCGTAACTTGACGAGTCGATTAGGGAAAACAACAGCACAACCAACAGAGTCCCCCTGTTTAGAGCCATCCGTAAATACTGGTACATGGTCGGGATGCTGGTTTAAAATATCATAAAATAAGGCGGTAAAAACAAACGCAGGAGTGCAGCTCCTCCGGTACTCCGACAAGTGTAAAAGGACGTTGGGCCTCTGGAGCAACCAGGGAGGCAGGCGAGTAAAACCTTGTCGTTGGGGGGCCACACGCTCCACACCAAGGGACACAAGCAAATGCTTGGCACGAATCCCAAATGGTCTCGTTGCCCTGGGACGACTGGAAAAGAGACGTTCCATAGGCGGTTGGGCAACAGTAGGGTACGCAGGGGAGGTAGGACAGGCAAGGAATTGACACACCCGTCGCACTATGAGGAGTTTCCGCCGGATGGCGAGCGGCGGTTCCCCTGCCTCAGCACACAGGCTGGGGATGGGACTAGTACGGAAGGCACCAGTGGCCAGCCTGATACCCTCATGGTGTACTGCGTCAAGAATCTTCAGATACGAAGGCCTTGCTGACCCATACACGGTGCAACCATAGTCAAGTCGCGATCGGACGAAAGCCCTATAAAACTGCAGCAGACGCGCCCGATCTGCTCCCCAGGACCGATGGCTCAGACACTTCAAAATATTCAGTGCCTTCAGGGCCCGCTCCTTGAGGTGTTTAAGGTGAGGCAACCACGACAACTTTGAATCAAAAGTGAGGCCCAGGAACCGCACAGTGTCGCTAAAAGGAAGAATGGTGTCCCTCAGACGCAATTCAGGGGAGGTAAAAGGATGTCGAGAACGATTAAAATGAACACACACACGCACATTTGTCTGCAGAAAAGGTAAAACCCGTCTTCGCAGTCCATGCCTCTAATAGCTGTATCGTAAGCTGCAACTGCCGACTAGCAGTGACAAGACTGGAGGAAGAACAGAAAACAGCAAAATCGTCCACAAACAAGGAGCATTGGGCAGGACCCCGGATAGTGGACGTGATACTGTTAATGGCGACGGCAAAGAGGGTGACACTTAAAACGCTTCCCTGAGGAACACCATTCTCCTGCACATACAAATCAGATAGCACATTACCAACCCTATAGCGAAAGAGGCAGTGGGAAAGAAAGGCCTGAATGAAGATGGGGAGACGGCCACGAAAGCCCCACTCATGGAGTTGATTGAGGATATGGCGGCGCCAAGTAGTGTCACACGCCTTATGAATGTCAAAGAATACACCTAGACAATGCTGGTTACGCAGGAAGGCCTGCTGGATGGCCGCCTCAAGCAGGGTCAAGTTGTCTATAGTGGAACGCCATCTCCGAAAGCCACACTGAGAGGGGCTAAGGAGCTGCCTGGTCTCGAGCAGCCAAACCAGGCGACGATTGACCATGCGTTCCAACGTCTTCCCGACACCGCTCGTCAAGGCGATACTTCGATACTGGGATGCGTTCGGTCCTTCCCTGGTTTGAGGAAGGGTATCAAAATCGCTTCCCTCCACGAGTCAGGGTACGTGCCGGATAACCATATCATATTAAAACAATTCAGGAGAACTTCCTTGGAAGGCAGTAACAAGTGCTGCAGCATGCTATACCGGATTTGATCATGACCAGGCGCAGTATCATGAGCCACAGACAGCGCCGAATCCAGTTCCCACATTGTGAAGGGGCAGTTGTAGGGTTCAGAATTAGGAGACCGGAAGTCCAAGTGACCCCTCTCGATGGCAGTGCGGTAGCGGCAGAAATCTGGATCACAGTTAATAGTGGCGGTAGATTCCGCAAAATGGATGGCCAGTGTCTGGGCAATGTCTCTCGGCGCCGTGAGGAGACTTCCCTGATGCAGCAAGGCCGTGACAGGTAGCTGGCCGAGTTTCCCGGAAATCCTCCTGATGGCTTCCCATACTTTCGTAGAACTAGTGGAGCGGGAGATGGAGTTCAAGAACGATTGCCATGACCGTCGTTTGGTCTCTTTTATCACGCGCCGCGCTTTAGCCCTTGGCACCCAAAAGGCTGCAAGATTGTCAGCTGTGGGATGGCACTTGAAGCGGCGCAGAGCGGCACGGCGGGCTCGGATGGCTGAGCGGCACTCAGGGGTCCACCAAGGGACAGGACGCCTCGTGGGATGACCGGATGACCGTGGGATTGACAATTCAGCAGCATGGAAGATCACGGCTGTAACATGGTCTACCCATTCGTGGACGCTGTCACGGTGTTCCAAAACGGCCAGGTGGCTGAAAAGTGTCCAGTCAGCCCTGCAGAGGTGCCACTGGGGCGGTACCGGAAATGCCATAGCCTCATCCAGGAGGCGAATCCAAAGGGGGAAGTGGTCACTAGAATGAAGGTCAGCATCAACCTCCCATAGAGCAGAATCCGCTAGTGCTGGAGAGCAAAAGGAAAGGTCAATAGCTGACGACGACCCAGAAGCAGTACAGAAATGAGTGGGGGCACCAGAGTTGAGGATGCACAGTTCTTCAGACACCATGAGGCGTTCCAGAATGCGATCCCTGGGGCAAGTAGTCGAAGAGCCCCATAAGACATTATAAGCATTGAAGTCCCCCAGAAGAAGAAATGGGCGGGGAAGTTGGCCAATAAGGTCCGTGAGAGCCTCAGAGTCTATCGCATCCTGAGGAGGTAAGTAAAGTGAACAGACTGTGAGCCTCTGACCCACAAGAAGGTCAACTGCAACTGCTTGCAAGTCTGTAACGAGAGGGAGCTCAGATGAGGGGTGCATGTCACGGACAAAAATCGCAACTCCACCCTTTGCCCTTTCCCCCGTCAGATCATCATTCCGATAGACGGTATAGCCGCGTAAAGAAGAAGCATCAGTGGCCCGAAAATGTTTCTCTTGGAGAAATAAGCACAAAGGGAACTCACGTACAAGGAGTTGTGGTTCGGCCACATGCGTCCTGAACCCATTCAGGTTCCACTGTAAGATGGGAGCCAGTGATCAGGGTGGCTGAACTTTCACCCTGCCTCTGTGTTTTGGAGGAGAGCCCGTACTGGCCGGAGATTTATTCCTGGGGCGAGAAGAGCGCCCCCGGTCGACATCAATGTCCATCAGCTCCGATGACGACCCACGGGAGATGTCAGACAGTACGATGGCCTCGTCATCGGACCGACCCTGATCAGTCTCCGCAGGTGGTAAAATCTTCACCTTCGGCGTCTTTGTCTTAGGGGGCTTAGAATGCAGAGCCTTGTCAGCAGTTGGAGCTTTACTCGCCTGGGCAGAAGGCGCCATAGGGGAAAAGGCAGGAAGTACCCCAATGTCAGCAACCACGGCCTTGTCCGACGTTGCGGGGAGAGCTGCAGGTTGCAAAACAACCGCAGCAGCACAAGTGCACTGGCAAACGCAGGTATTAGTGCTCACACTAGCAACCTCCGTTTGTGTAGCAACAGTGGCCATTTGTACTGGTTTTTTCAGGGCGGAAGCGAAAGATGTAGTAAACACAGGAGGTTGCATGGCCTTAAAGAGCTTCTTGGCCTCACCATAGGGGATGCGCTTAGATGTTTTTATCTCCTGTATCTTCCGTTCCTCGAGATAGATGGGGCAGACCCGGCTCCAGACAGGGTGACTCCCAAAGCAATTCACGCACTTCACAGGCGATGAACAATCGGCTCCTTCATGGGCAGGCTGACCACATTTACCGCAAGTGGCTATCCCATTGCACCCCAATGTAGTATGCCCAAAGCGCTGACATTTAAAGCAGCGCATTGGGTTGGGGAAATATGGCCGTACTGGCAAACGTAAGAACCCCGCTTGAACATGCTCTGGGAGGCGTGGGCAACTGAACGTGAGAATAAACGAGTCTGATTTTACGAGGTCCCCATCGACTCGCTTTATAATATTCTGCACGTCAACACCACCTGCGTCAGCCCACTCAGATTTCAACTCGTCTGTCGAGATATCCACCAAGTCCCTACATGTCACAACATCCTTACTATAGTTGAGTGTGGAGTGGAGCTCGGTCTCGATAGCGTACTCTCCGAGACTAGGTGCTTTCCGAAGAGAAGCGACTTGGCGGGAACTAGAAGTCTCAACTAAGAGAGTACCATTGCGCAGTCGCTTAACAGATTTCAGTGTACCTGCAATTCCCTCAAGACCCTTGTGGATGTAAAAGGGAGAAACCCTCTCAAAGCTACCCTCCTTCCGTTTAATAACCAAAAACACATTCTGATTTTCAGCATGTGCTCTGTTACGACAGTCTGATAAATCTCTAGCAACACCAGGAGCTGGAGGACTCGCAGCACGAAGTCGCTTTTTCGATGGGGTGTGTTTGCCTACCAGCGGCCCACCCAATCCACTGGTAGGGGGAAATGTAGAGGTCGAAGGGTCCATTGCGGTCCCACTAGCAGCTAGGGAACTAAAGGTCCGCTCAGACAGAGTCCCGCGTGCCTGAGTAAGCCGTATACAACTGGGGTGCGGCAGGTGCCCCAGAGGTTGCCCGCTAGCGACTGTTCCACCACAACAGCCATGCATCTTATAAGCGCGCAGCACACCGTAAGATTGAGGGGTTTTTATAGAGGTTTACCTTCCTCGCAATCCAGGCGGTCAAGCCAAGATTACCATTCCCCGCAGCACACAACATTCCACCGCCGCACCATACGGTGGTCGCTGAAACATGTCCGGGGGTTACGGTGACAGGAGACCGGCGGCGCTGACCAGTCCCCAGCTCAGGACCCCGGGGTCGCCAAGCCCGTACTCAGCAAATGAACGCTGAGCCCCTGGGGGCGCCAACAGAATGTGGGCCACTGTCAAAGCCGCCCCACAGAGACATACAGGAGGGAGGGTTGGTTGGTTTAAGGATCAAAGGGACCAAACTGCAGAGGTCATCGGTCCCTTTTTCCAAAATACTAAAAATACCCACAGAGAATAAAAAATGTTCAACGGAATAGGAGACAGACGACACAGAACAAAAGAGACATAGACGAGGACCAGACAAAACGAAATAAAATCACACGGAGTGTGACGGTGGTTGGCCGACCATAGGAACAAAAAAATGGAAAGGCTAACCACCGAAAACACATTAAAAACTTAGTTTAAAACCGTAGGCCAAAGGCCAGAATCAACACAAAACAATAAAATAAAACAAACACTCAGATTAAAGAATAAAAACTCCCTGCCCTAATAAAACGTCAAACTAAGGCAGCCATAACAGGGTCATCAGATAAAACGGCAGGGAGCGTATCAGGCAGCGCAAATGTTTGCCTGACCACAGCTAAAAGGGGGCAGGCCAACAGAATGTGGGCCACTGTCAAAGCCGCCCCGCAGCGACATACAGGAGGTTCCTCCCGGCGCAGTAAATAACTGTGTGTTAGCCGGGAGTGGCCAATGCGGAGCCGACAAAGGACGACTGAGTCCCTGCGGTTGGCTCGCATGGATGACCGCCACACAGTCGTCGTCTCCTTAATGGCATGGAGTTTATTGGGTGTGATCCGATCGCGCCATTCAGCGTCCCAAAGCGCAAAAACTATTCGGCGGAGGACTGCCCGCAAATCGGTCTCTGGGAGGCCCACATCCAGAGATGGTTTACACGTGGCCTCTTTCGCCAGGCGGTCAACATGTTCATTGCCCGGGATACCGACATGACCGGGGGTCCACACTAAGACCACAGAGCGGCCGCAACGCGCAAGAGTATGCAGGGACTCATGGATAGCCATCACCAGACGAAAACGAGGAAAACACTGGTCGAGGGCTCGTAAACCGCTCAGGGAATAGCTACAGATCACGAAGGACTCACCTGAGCAGGAGCAGATATACTCTAGGGCTCAAAAGATGGCAACTAGCTCACCAGTGTAAACGCTGCAGCCAGCCGCCAAGGACCATTGTTCGGAATGGTCCCCTAGAGTTAGCGCATACCCGACACGACCAGCAACCATCGAACCGTCGGTGTAAAGAATTCCAGAGCCCTGATACGTGGCCAGGATGGAATAAAAGTGGCGGCGGATGGCCTCTGGAGGGACTGAGTCCTTCGAGCCCTGTGCCAAGTCGAGCCAATGGCAAGGGCGAGGAACACACCACGGGGGTGTACGGAGAGGCGCCTGGAAAGGAGGCGGAACAGGGAAAAACCCAAGCCCGCAGAGAAGCTCCTTGACGCGTACGGCGATCGGACAACCCGACCGGGGCCGACGGTCCGGCAGATGGACGACCGACTGCGGGAACAGGACACGGTAATTTGGATGCCCGGGCAAGCTAAAAACATAGGCAGCATAAGCAGCCAGTAATTGTTGGCGTCGCACCCGCAGTGGAGGGACACCTGCCTCAACAAGGATGCTGTCCACAGGGCTGGTGCGGCAGGCACCAGTGGCAAGTCGGATCCCGCTGTGTAGTATTGGGTCCAGCACCTGCAACGTAGAGGGGGATGCTGAGCCATAAGCCAGGCTCCCATAATCCAGACGGGAGTGGATTAACGCCTGGTAGAGCCGCAACAGGGTAAACCGGTCGGCGCCCCAGCGGGTGTGGCTCAAGCATCTCAGAGCGTTTAGATGCCGCCAACACGCTTGTTTAAGCTGCCGGATATGAGGCAGCCAAGTCAACCAGGCATCGAAAACCACCCCCAAAAACCTGTGTGATTCCACCACTGAAAGAAGTTCGCCGGCAAGATAAAGCCACGGCTCCGGGTGGACAGTGCGTCGCCGGCAGAAATGCATTACGCAGGTCTTGGCTGCCGAAAACTGGAACCCATGAGCTACAGCCCAAGACTGCGCCTTGCGGATGGCATCCTGTAGCTGACGTTCAACAGCTGCAATGCCAGTAGAGCTGTAATGAAGGCAGAATTCGTCAGCATACAGGGAAGCAGAGACAGAATTTCCCACGGCCGCAGCGAGCCCGTTAATGGCAATTAAAAACAGGCAGACACTTAAAACAGAACCCTGGGGCACACCGTTCTCCTGGACGTGGGTGGAACTATATGAGGCTGCGACTTGCGCGCGGAAAGTACGATACGACAGAAAATTTCTGATAAAGATCGGCAGAGGGCCCTGAAGACTCCATCCATGAAGCGTAGAAAGGATGTGATCACGCCATGTCGTATCGTACGCCTTCCGCATGTCGAAAAAGACAGCGACCAGGTGCTGACGGCGGGCAAAGGCAGTACGGATGGCCGACTCCAGGCTCACCAGATTGTCGGCGGCGGAGCGGCCTTTACGGAACCCACCCTGAGATGGAGCCAGGAGGCCCAGAGACTCCAGTACCCAAGTCAAGCGCCAGCTCACCATCAGTTCGAGAAGCTTGCGAAGAACGTTGGTGAGGCTAATGGGGCGGTAGCTGTCCACCTCCAAAGGGTTCTTGCCTGGTTTCAGAATGGGGATAACGATACTTGCCCGCCACTGCGACAGAAACTCACCCTCGACCCAAATACGGTTGTAAAGGTCGATGAGCCGTCGCTGGCAGTCCACTGAGAGGTGTTTCAGCATCTGGCAGTGGATGCTATCTGGTCCAGGAGCGGTATCAGGACAAGCGGCAAGGGCACTGCGGAATTCCCACCCACTGAATGGAACATTGTACGTTTCTGGATGGTGGGTGCGAAACGAAAGGCTCCGACGTTCCAGCCGCTCTTTAATGGAGCAGAAGGCCTTAGGGTAATTCGCAGAAGCGGAAATCATAGCAAAATGCTCTGCTAAGTGGTCTGCAATGACGTCGGAGTCAGTACAAACTGCTCCATTCAGTGAGAGCGCAGGGACGCTGGCAGGTGGCCGTTAGCCGTAGACGCGTCGAATCCTGGCCCAGACCTCTGACGGAGTGATATGGAGGCCAATGGTGGACACATACCGCTCCCAGCGCTCCTGCTTGCTTTGGCGGATAAGGCGGCGGGCCCGCGCACGCAGCCGTTTGAAGGTGATCAGGTGGTCAATGCAGGGATGTCGCTTGTGACGCTGTAGCGCCCGCCGGCGATCTGTAATCGCTGCAGCGATCTCAGGCGACCACCAAGGCACAGTCCGCCGCCGAGGTGACCCAGAGGAGCGGGGAATGGCAGATTCGGCGGTAGTAACGATGCCGGTGGTGACCGATTGAACCACCGCATCAATGTCGCCATTAGAGAGAGGCTCAAGAGCGGCAGTGGAGGAGAACAAGTCCCAGTCAGCCTTATTCATAGCCCATCTGCTAGGGCGCCCAGAAGAGTGACGCTGTGGTAGTGACAGAAAGATCGGAAAGTGGTCACTACCACACAGGTCGTCATGCACAATCCATTGGACAGACGGTAAGAGGCTAGGGCTACAGATTGAAAGGTCAATGGCGGAGTATGTGCCATGCGCCACACTGAAGTGTGTGAAGCCACCATCATTTAAAATCGAGAGATCGAGCTGCGACAATAAATGCTCAACGATGGCGCCTCGACCTGTTGCCACTGACCCACCCCACAGAGGGTTATGGGGGTTGAAGTCGCCCAATAGCAAGAAAGGTGGCGGCAATTGGACTATCAGTGCAGCCAGGACATGCTGCGAGACATCACCATCCGGTGGAAGGTAAAGACTGCAGACGGTAACAGCCTGTGGCGTCCACACCCGAACACCGACAGCCTCTAAAGCTGTTTGTAGAGGTACAAACTCGCTGTGAAGAGAGTTAAGGACATATATGCAGACGCCACCAGACACCCTTTCATAAGCTGCTCGGTTCTTATAATAACCCCGATAGCCACGGAGGGCGGGGGTTCGCATTGCTGGAAACCAAGTTTCCTGAAGAGCAATGCAGAAGAAAGGGTGAAGGCTGATAAGTTGGCGGAGCTCAGCTAGATGGTGGAAAAAACCGCCGCAGTTCCACTGGAGGATGATATTGTCCATGGCTGAGAAAGGCGTGAAAGGACTGGGAAGGGAATTTACGCCGCTTGTTCACTCACTGCCACCAATTCAGTACCCGTACGAGAGGCATCCATGGCGTCTGAGGGACCAGCGAGATCAAGGTCCTCAGCGGACGCTAGAATCTTGACTTCATCCTCAGACGCAGAGCGCGAAAGGTGCGGTGGGGTTGGTGCCACCGCAAGTTCTTTGGCCTTAGGGGCCTTTCTCTTGGACTTCTCTCGCTGAACCTTGGGTTTCACCGGCTGGGAAGGCTTCACCGATTCAGTCTCCGGGACAGAGGAGGATCGTGAAGCCCTACGCCCAGCCGCTGGTGAGGACTTATGCCACTGGCGGCCGTCATCCTTCCCGCTGGTGGATCCGTGGGAAGGGAGGGTCATAAGGGAACTCTTACAGGCGAGAGTAGCCAAAGAAGTTAGACGCTTCTCTGGCTGAGAGGCGGGGACTGACGTCCCCGACGGGTGGGAGGAGGGTGCTCCTGAGGTAGGTGGTGCAGGAGCAACCGGTTGGGTAGAGCCCCCCACGGGCAAGGGGGCAGGAGGAGTCTTACTGCTTATCGAGCTGGCTGGAAGTCTCGAAACTGATGGGGCTAGCACAGTTGTTGTAGCAGCGGCGTAGGATGATGTCATTCTCACAGGATGGAGTCTGTCATATTTCCTTTCGGCCTCAGTATAGGTCAGCCGGTCCAGGGTCTTATATTCCATGATTTTGCGCTCTTTCTGAAAGACTTTGCAGTCAGGCGAGCAAGGTGAATGGTGCTCCCTGCAGTTGACGCAGATGAGAGGCGGGGCACATGGAGTATCGGGATGAGATGGGCGTCCGCAATCTCGACATACGAGGCTGGAAGTGCAGCGGGAAGACATATGGCCGAACCTCCAGCACTTAAAGCACCACATCGGGGGAGGGATATACGGCTTGACGTCACATCGGTAGACCATCACCTTGACCTCTTCCGGCAACGTATCACCCTCGAAGGCCAAGATGAAGGCACCGGTAGCAACCTGATTGTCCCTCGGACCCCGATAAATGCGCCGGACGAAATGAACACCTCTATGTTCTAAGTTGGCGCGCATCTCGTCATCAGACTGCAAAAGGAGGTCCCTATGGAAAATACACCCTGGACCATATTTAAACTCTTATGTGGTGTAATAGTAACGTTAACATCCCCCAGCTTGTCATAAGCAAGTAACCTGCGTGACTGGGCGGAGGATGCCGTTTGTATCAGTACTGACCCAGAGTGCATTTTAGACAAGCCCTCCACCTCCCCAAATTTATCCTCTAAATGCTCGACGAAGAACTGAGGCTTTGTGGAGAGAAAAGACTCCCCATCAGCTCTCGTGCAATCTAAGAATCGGGGCGAATAACTGTTACCTCCATCCTGAGACTTACACTCTTCCCACGGCGTGGCCAGGGAGGGGAACGTTTTCGGATCGTACTTCTGAGCATTAAATTGAGCCCGAGAACGCTTAGAGACTGCTGGCGGCTGGCCGCCAGCGAGAGATGATGTACCACGCTTCATTGCGGGTCATCCGCCCTGATGCCACCTACTCCGACCAAGGGCCCACCCCACGGGGGCCACCCAGGCACAGCAAAGGCCACCTGGCAGGATGGCCGTTGCCGGGAGTCCCGATACGCCAGGAGGATAGGCATCTACTCCTTTGCATACGTGGGGAGTTAACGGCGCAGGCATCAGTAGAGCGATCCCTGTGTTGTCAGGGGGCTACAACCAAGAGGGTACATGGCGGCCCCACCACAACGGACTGGCTACCGTGCTGGATCTTAGGTGCAAAAATGTCCAAGGTCGTCGTCGCAGTTAAAAGAAACACTGCAGAGTGCAGCGTGGTAATCGCACCCAGGGACGTATCCTTGCCCAAGAGATCGAAAACGAGCGGGACACCATTGCAACGACGAGAAATCCGGGTAAAGGTCTAATTGCACGACGGATACAGTGCACCATGTAAGGCGCCCTTCCCCAGTTGGCTCGCTCTTCGGATAAATTTAGAAAGATGGAGGTCAAACCCGAGAGGGGACCATCACATAAGGCCGAAACGTTGGAGACTCCTTTTAGTCGCCTCTTACGACAGGCAGGAATACCGCGGGCCTATTCTAACCCCTGAACCCGCAGGGGGGCTTTCCACATGCTCCTGCTATACACTGTAATGTGGATGGCAGCAGGACGTACATGCCCCCCCCTACCCCTCTGCCTTCGCAAGCTGGTCGGTGAGAAGTTTGCATGTTCAATGCCCTACGCATGCCGAAGTACTCAGCCTACGTTGTGGTACGGCCTGTGTCAACTGTCCACTAATGTCGTACGCGTAAACCACAAACTGTACTGCACATTGTTCCTTATGTACTGAATGATACATCGTGGCACATGTGTGACCATACAAAGACTGCGCCCAACAACGGCGGACCATACAGTCCAAATATTGTGCACTCAGCTACGTGTCGTCTCCCTATAAGAGCCGGATTGCAGTGGTGGTGGTGGTGGTGGTGGTGGTGGTGGTGGTGGTTGTTGGGAAGTTTAAGGGGGACTAAACAGCTAAGGTCATCAGTCCCCCATTCCAAAAACAGGCGAGACATAAAGTCGCGGAGCAGATAAAACCCCAAGGGGAAGGAGACTCCTCCCCCCCCCCCCCCAGGCACTAAAGAACACAAATTAGGCGACGAACGCTACAGAAAGGAAGAGTACAGACGAACACCCGACAGAAAGAAACAGAAGAAAAGAAGATGGCCGGAGACTGGTTGACTGACCACAAGAACAAAAAAAAAGTAAAGAGTCAACCATCCGACAACACACCAAAACAGCAACAAATATGGAGAGATGCGAGGACAAAAGACACAGAAACGGAAAGGCGCAGGACCCCCTAAATGGATCCATAAAAAGGACTAGCACGGATAAAATGTAAAACATTGTCAGCCATGGAGGCATTGTCGCTCAAAACCAAAGGCAAAGTGCCCGGGAGATTAAAAGACTGCCGGAGGGTGCGCAGTCGGGGACACTCCAATAAAATGTGGGCGACCTTCAGACGGGACCCACACTGACACAGGGGGGGGGGGGGGGATCCTCCTGACGCAAAAGATGGCCGTGCGTCAGGTATGTATGGCCGATGTGCAGCCGACACAGGAGAACAGAGTCCCTGCGAGAAGACCGCAGGGAGGAGCGCCACACATCGGTCGTCTCCTTGACAGCCCTCAGTGTATTAGGCACTGTCATGCCTCGCCACTCAGCAGACCACACCCCAAGAACCTTACGGCGCAACACCAGCTGCCGATCGCGAGCTGTGAGGCCGATCTCCAAAACTGGGGCGTCGATCGCCCCTTTGGCCAGCCTGTCAACACGTTCGTTCCCCGGGATGCCAACATGACCTGGCGTCCAAACCAAGACCACCGAACGACCAGAACGGGCAATGGTGGAAACAGACTCCAGAATAAAGGACACCAGAGTAGAAGAGGGACAGCAGCGGTCGATGGCCTGAAGGCTCCTCAGGGAGTCACTGCAGATGACCATGGACCTACCTGAGCAGAAACGCATATGCTCAAGAGCGCGTAAGATGGCCACCAGCTCTGCAGTAAAAATACTGCAGCCAGCCGGCAAGGAGCGTTGCTCAACATGGGCAGCACGAGCAAAAGCGTAGGCAGTGCGACAATCAACCAGGGAACCATCAGTGTAGACAGGCTCACAGCCCGGAAATGAGGCGAGGAGCGCAAGAAAACGGCGACGGAGGGCCACAGGCGGAACCGAATCCTTGGACCCCTGCGCCAAGTCCAGACGGACGGACGGACGGGGCAAACACCAGGGAGGCGTAGGTGCACGGACCCGGAAGGGAGGTAGAAGAGGGAATGACCCCAGTTCCGACAGCAGGGACCGGACGCGGACAGCTACGGAAAGCCCAGACCGAGGTCGCCGTTCGGGCAGATGGAGGACCATGGCAAGGAAAAGCAGGTGACGATTGGGATGGCCTGGCGAGCAATGCACGTGGACAACATAGTCGGCGAGCAGACGATGGCGGCGAATCCGCAGCGGGGGAACCCCGGCCTCCACCAGTAGACTATCCACAGGGCTAGTGCGAAAAGCGCCAGTGGCAAGCCGAACCCTGCAGTGGTGTATAGGGTCTAACAACTTCAACACTGAGGATGATGCAGACCCATAGGCCAGGCTCCCATAAGCAAGCCGGGACTGCACAAGCGCTCTGTATAATCGCAGCAGCGTGCAGCGATCTGCACCCCAAGACGTGTAGCTAAGGCAGCGGAGGGCGTTGAGGTACCGCCAGCATTTTTGCTTCAGCTGAGTAACATGAGGAACCCATGTCAGCCGGGCCCGGATTGCAGTGTGGTACGCCATAGAGACTTGTGGGAGGAACGGACGCCCTGGATGGCGATCAGCATGAGCTGTCTGTTGATGTAGTGGCGCGTGTATTCGGACGTAGTCGTCTCTTCTCACACACCGTGATAGCATGGTGCACCGCGTTCCACATCTGCGACATGCTACAGAGGCGGGCTGACAGTCGTTCACGCAATGGACATTGCATACGTACGGGGGCCACCTTCCACGTGTTCTCTAGGCGTGCACATTTTGTTGCGTGTATGTGGGCAGACGTAGTGTGTTGTGACACCAGACACAGGCATGCAATAATCGTTGAAGTTGCAAATGGCGATGGACGTCTACGTTTGCTGGTGAAGTTACGCAAATGAACAACTGGTGACCCGTTGTGGTGCGGTTGTTCTGGCTAGAGGCGAATCAGTGATGGCGACGATCGGTTGAGCTACTAACCGGTTGTTTCAGCGATACCCACCACGCCCACAAACGTGAATGGCATCTGGGTGTGAAGCGATACGCGGCGGTGGCTGGGTGGGTCCGTCCCCGGCCGGTGAGGGGGGGCCTCCCGGCGTGCTGGCCGCGCGGTGCGTGGGCGAACGCGCTACAGCCGGCTGGTGGGGGCGGCCAGTGGCAGGCGCGCCGGCCGACGGACGCGGCAGGCGGCGCAGCTGCGCGCCGGCGCACCCTGCGCGCGGCGCCGTGCGGCCAAAGTAGGTCCTCGCGGGCCCGGTGCGAAGCACGGTGGACATCTGCAGTGTGCTGGTCTGATTGAGGACTGTGTGCGTTGAGGATGCGCTGCCGCCCGGCGCTCGGCGCCGCGACGCCGTCTGCTGCTCGACCGCCCCAGCAGTTCTCGCTGGTGGTTTGTATCGCAGCTGTGCGGACGTGTTGGCGCGTGCGCTGTGCTGGGAGAGTTCGCTTCGGCACCCAAGTGGGGCTTTTGTCCTTCTGTGGCGCTGGCGTTGGAGCTGCCCGTCACCGTAGGTGGCGTGTGTTGTCTCCCGCCGGCAATGCCACGACAGCACGCTCCCGGGCCTCTGTCGGCAGCGGCAAGCTCAGTTGGGAGCATGGGTGGTCGCACCTAAAGCGTCTACTCGCCTAACTCCGGGCGATTGCGCGTCTCTCGAACCCGACCAAGTACTTAGGACAGCGCTGCGCGCCGCCGGGACCTGAGAGGGTTTCGAGGTGTATTGTGCGGGGGAGCTCAGCCTCCTCCTGTTTGCAGAATAATTGATCAGACGCTTCCGTGTTCGCGCGGGCCCACGGGACACACTCCCGGGCGGCCGGCTGCTCAGCTCTAGTTGACGCAGCGCCCTGGTTGATCCTGCCAGTAGTCATATGCTTGTCTCAAAGATTAAGCCGTGCATGTCTCAGTACAAGCCGCATTAAGGTGAAACCGCGAATGGCTCATTAAATCAGTTATGGTTCCTTAGATCGTACCCACGTTACTTGGCTAACTGTGGTAATTCTAGAGCTAATACATGCAAATATGGCAGAAGGGTCACCTTCTCGACAATGGAGGCTGTGGATAGGATTCAGTTAAAGTCAATGAATCTTCCCACCGATTTCGGGGCTCTGCGTGACCTTCTCAGAAGGGTTTTTGAGAGAAGAGGTGAAGATTTTAATATGCAAGAGATTTATGTGCAATCTGTCCTTGCAAATGGCCGAATTGCGACAGACTATAGAAAACCATGGCCTGATTGCAATTTTCACACCTATTTTCCATGACATCTGAAATCACTATAAGACAGATAAACACCCACAATAGTCGGCTGATCATGCAGGAGCTGCGAAAGGTGGTGGAGGAGAGGAGACTGGATGTAATCTGTCTGCAGGAGCCATGCTCCCGGGCGGGACAGATCTCCTTCATGTCTACCACTTGGCAGGTAATCTCCACAGGAGAAGAGCCAAAGGCAGTCACAATAGTCACAAACAAGACCCTAAGAGCCACATGTCTAGCACAACTGTCAAACAGCCACTGCATTGTGGTTGAACTACAGACCCCGGTTGGACTAATACATCTCGTGAACATGTATTTCCAATACGGTGGAAATTTTGAAGAATTCTCTGACCACCTTGCGAGAACTATCACAGCGCTGCGTGGGCGCAGGGTTATTGTCACGGCTGACATCAATGCCAAGTCCCCCATGTGGTACAGCGGCACAAGGGACACCAATGGTGAGAAGGCTGAGGAACTAATCATGGCTTCCCAACTTGTAGTGGCAAATAAACCAGGTAATCCCCCAACCTACATTGGAGGCGGAGGGCAGGGGACAAATATTGACGTCACCCTGGTAACTGCCAATGCCATTAGTATCATTGAGGACTGGAAAGTCAAGGAAAATGCCACTACAAGCGATCACAACCTGATTACCTTCTGCCTCAGAGAAGAAGGGTGCCGCTGGGACCTCGGATGGGAGACTCAACTTAATTGTAATAGAACTGACTGGGACTGCCTGGCTCGGGAGTGTGGCATTCCGCCGTTGCCGGAAGGTGACCTGGATGTGGATAGGTATGCCGAAGAACTGGTAGGGACTATAGTCAGCGCGGTCAAGGCCGCTGTGCCAACCAGGAGGAGAGCCGTGGCGGCTTCCCCTTCGCCATGGTCTGCCGATCTTGAGAGTATGCGTCAGTCTGTAAGACGGGCGAGAAGGTACTACCAGCGAAGTGCCGTCTGGCAGGAAAAACAATACTGGCTGCAGCAGTACAGGGAGGAAAAGGAAAAATTTCAAAAAGAATTAAAAGAGGTAAGAATAAAAAGTTGGGAAAAATACGTTTTGAGCCAGTTAGCCACTGACCCCTGGGGAATACCTTATAAGTTGGTTAGAGAGAAAAATCAGGTCCCCTGCGGTCCTCTCGACGGTCAGAGACGGAGGCAGAATGGCAGAGTCGTGGCAGGAAACTGCTGAAGTTCTCCTGCGCACTCTGCTGCCGGATGACGAAGAAACTGAGGAGGATGAACTACAACAACAAATCCGCAGAGAGGATCTACATGAATACATAAATAACACCATGGTGTACCCCTCCTCAGAGGAAGAAGTGGCAGCACAAATTAAATTACTGAAAAAGGGTAAAGCACCAGGGCCAGACGGCATAGTCGCTGAGGTGGTGCAGTTTCTCGCCCCTCAGCTAGTAACACCCCTCACAGGATTGTTCAACGAATGCCTGAGAACCGGCATTTTCCCTAAAATATGGAAAAGGGCAAGTGTCATAATCATACAAAAAGGGAAGGATAAGGACCCCACAGAACCAAAATCCTATAGGCCAATCTGCCTCTTAGACAACTTAGGGAAATTATTGGAGAAGTTACTAGCTGACAGACTGACAGCTCACAGGATACTGTGCGGGATGAGCGACAGGCAGTTCGGCTTCAGGCCGGGGCGATCTGCGTCTGACGCAATTGCCCTGGCGGCTGAGGTCTGTGGCTCGACCCAGCACAAGTATGTGGTAGGCATCATGGTGGACATCAGTGGCGCCTTCGACAACCTGTGGTGGCCCTCGCTCTTCTCTCGCTTGCGAGAGAAGGAGTGTCCAGGGCCCCTCTATGGCAGTCTGAGGAGCTATTGCATGGACAGGGAGGTATGGCTATGATCGCCTAGCGGGAGAATGAGTAAAACCATCACGAAGGGGTGTCCCCAGGGATCAGTTCTGGGGCCACTCTTTTGGGATATTAATATAGAACCCCTCTTAGAGAAACTACAACAAAGTGAGGACGTGCTAGACGTGATAGCTTACGCTGACGACCTCCTCCTGCTGGTAGGCGGCCGAAGCCGAGAGGAACTAGAGCCAAAGGTAGAACAAACAATGACAGTACTTCAGAGATGGTGCCAAGAATCCAAAATTAAACTTGCACCACACAAATCGACGTATCTATTAATGAAAGGTAGTCTTGTTAGGAATCCAACGGTTAGAATTAAGGGAACACCAGTTCTTCGGCGACGAGAGGCCAGATACCTAGGAATCATAGTAGATGAAAAATGGAGCTACAACACCCACATAGAACACATATCACAACGTGCGTTAGAGGTCCTAAATAATCTCATAAATATAGGCCACAGGAGGTTTCATCTACCTCCATCCTTAATCAAACTATCATAACAGTATTTTAACGTCTTTAGTGGGATACGCCAGTGGGGTGTGGGCACACAGGCTCACGAGGGTAGTGCCTGCAGTGACTGTGAGAAGGGTGCAGCGAAACATGGTGTTGCGCTCTGTAGGAGCATACCGAACAACACCTGGGGGGGCTCTGTTAGTAATAATAGGATTATGTCCACTAGATGTAAAAATTAGGGAGCAGGGAGCATGGTACTGGGTCTCCAAAGGAAAAATAGATAAAACCAGGGAAATCATGGGGGTACAAGTGGGGAACAAGTACTCAATAAAGAGAAGAGGGGGAAGAGCTTTGGCAACAGCAATGGGAAAGTGAGGAAACAGGAAGGAGGGTTTTCCAATTACTACCTAATATCAAAGAACGGCTACAAATGAGCTACTTTGAGCCGAGTAGAGGTCTGCTGCACTTCCTAACAGGTCACGGGCCATATCCGACATATTTATGTCGATTTGGTAAACAGGCAACACCAGCGTGTGACTGTGGTGCTCTGGAGGGAACACCCGAACACGTCGTCTATGACTGTACGTTGTATGACGACGTGGGGCTAGAACTAAGAAATCAATTACCAAATAGAGACACATATATATTACTACGACGTGCTGAGACCTTCAATGTCCTCAACAATTTGGCTAATGAAATCTCTAAAAAGATTCTGAGGGACTTCATTAGGAACCAATAGGACAAATAACAACCCGATAAAGACTCAGGTGCACCTGCAGTTGCCGCCGAGCGCGGAACTGGCCAGTTGTTACACAACTGGAATCCGCCGCGTTATCGGATCAGGAGAGCAGGAGCACCTTTCCCGGACTTGACGTACGCACTAGATTCTATAGGAACTAGATATACCGAATAATGTAGAATAGAATACCAACAACAAATAACATAGGTAGGGACTGCAGCGAAATAAAAGTATTGGCCAGCCCAGTGACAGGGGCACGCTCACTGGGGTTAGCTCAGTGAGCAGGCCTAACAGTAGGTTTATAAACATCATCTGGCACACATGTAACGCTGCAGAGTAGCTAGTCACAGATTAACCAAGTAGTCACGTAGTTAGATTAACCCTGTCCGTAGCTAGTGCCAATCAACAATAAAAATAAAAATAATAATAATAATAAGCTGCATGTTTTTTTCAAATTTTATCATAATAGGACCCACTAATTTTGTAAGGTGGTGGGTTAATATGTATCAAACAATGTTCGCTGTTTTTTATGAGTCATTGTATCAAACTTGTTTTCAATTGAGTTTAATGTTGTAGTTGTTGTTGTATCAATAAAGAGGTTTTTTTTAAAAAAAAAAAACTGAGTCCCGAGTCTGGCGTGAGGTCAGTCGCTTGACGGCGCGTTTCGGCGCGGGCCCGCCGTAAGGCACGGAGGCTTGCACTGGGGCGTATCGCTTCCCAGTCGGGTGTGCCGCGGCAGTCCTCACAGGGGAAGTGAAGCGTCTCTTATAGCCTCTCCTTCCCAAGTGGCTCTTTCGGCCTTCCCGTGGTGCCAGACGTTAAGCTTGGCATTCTGCCTTGCGACAAAAGGGAGAGCTGCGACCCAACCCGATGCGAAAGCGAAGGGTGCGTGGCACAGGGGGAGCTGTGTCAAGGGACCGAACACCAGTCCCTTTCTGTTCGCAGGGCACAGACCATCAGGTGTCCTGCATACCGGAGACCTCGTTCGTCGGCGTGGGATCGAGGCGCGACTCGGCAAGGGTGCTTCGCCGCGCCCCTGGGTAACCGGGGCGTGTTCTGCCAAACCCAGGAGGTGGTGACATCGCCTGGGCCAAGTTAGATGGGTCCAGACCGCTGAACGACTGGGTGACCGACCCACCACCTGAGTAGGAGTGGGTCCTTGGCCGACAGGTGGAAGCTCGGGCTAGTAAGCGGCGAAGGGCGAGAGGTGCATCCGCCTCTCCGGAGTGTGGGGTGCACTTGCCGAGGAGCGTCGAGTGAAATCGACGATGACGGAGCCACCGATGGGGACCAGTGCGCTGGCAACGGCGCGCTGAACCCTGCAGTTCGAAGAGTGCCCCTGGTCTTGGGGCAAGGCTGGTGGGCGAGCTGCCTCATGTCCCCCCCATGCCAGAGGAGCCGGTCCGGGACAAGAGACGGGCTCCCATTTCTTATCACTCGTTACTCATCATGGCGGCAACCGAAACGAGTGATTTTTGTGCGTTCAAACGCGCTTCTATTGCGCCTGATCCCTCTCCCCAGGACGAGCTGGGTCAGGCAGAATGTGAATCCGTGACACAAAGGCACGGTAGAATTTCACTGCTCTTAGAGCAGAACGTCAAAAACGGCAAAATAAGCCAAGCAGCTTTAACAATTATAAAAAATGAACTTACTGCATGGGCCATTGCCCACGCAAAACTTGAAGGCAGAATGGAGGAGTTAGAAAAAGAAAACAACAGATTGAGAAACCAACCGACCAAGACCTGGGCGGCGGTGGCTGCGCAAGCGCCAAGCAAGCTGCACACAACAAAGAAACAATAGATAAAGCAGCCAAAAGAACAGACACTGCGGTCTTTCTCAGGACACTACCTGGGCAAGACACCAGTGTGAAGAAAATTCAGGAGCTGTTTACAAAAACTGTCAACCCAGCTAAAGACAAAATTAAAATAAAGAGAATAAAACCCAGCAAAAATTCAGTAATTGTGGAAGTAGCCTCAGAGGAAGACAAGGATAAAATATTAAACAATCAGAAACTAAACGCACTAATCAAATGTGAACCACCAAAGAAAAGGAATCCCTTCGTAATCCTCTATGACGTGCCAACTATTATGACGGATGAAGAACTGACAGACACAATAAAAGAGCAAAATTTTGATGATATAAATGAGGAGGAATTTCAAAAGAGTTTCAAATTGAGATTCAAGACGGGGCCTCGGGGGCGTGATGTGGTTCATCACGTTGCTGAGGTCACGGCACCAATGTGGAGGAAAATCACAGCAATGGGCAGACTATATGTAGGATTTCATTCTATTAACGTCAGAGACTACATCGTGGTACCTCGCTGCCACAATTGCGGTGACTTGGATCACATCCTAAGGCTTTGTACCAGGGAGTCGGCCTGCACGAAGTGTGGCACAAGTGGACACAACCGCAAAGACTGCAAAGCAGCAGCGGTCTGCATTCCCTGCAAAAACCGTGGGAAAAGTCATGCGGAGCCTCAGGACGCAATTGCCCAACATACAGAATGTTGGAACAACGACTAATTTCTAAAATCGACTATGGCTGATCACAGCCCACCAAACAGGATGCCAAAGCATAAATCCCGAAGTAAGAGGAGACGGGACGCTATGAGGGCAACCAGGGTCAAGAACTTCCTGCTGGCGCTTTCGGCTGCCACTAAAACAGAAATAAGAGACAAGGCCATACAAACAGAGCCTTACATGGTTGACATAAGCATACAAACAGATTTTACCGTACATAACACAGATACCGCCCCTCAACGCCGGGAAACAAAGCCGACAATCCACCTGAAACGGCAAGGGCATCCTATGACTGCAATATCCCAGACAAAACCCAAAGAAAACCGACCCATCCAAGATAGTGCTGTTACCAGTACAAGCCTAAAGTCCACAACGCAGAACACTCCAGTGGTCAGATTGCCCCCCGTGGACCTGGTAAGGGTATACCCCAACATCGAGTACACGATGCAACTGGCCAGGCTGGAAGAGCCGATCATCCTGGCCACTGCCTTACGGCATGTGGTCCGTGTAGGACACGAAGAGGGTAAAAAGGTAACCTTCTCGGTAATGGAGGCTGTGGACAGAATACAGCTCAAGTCAGTGAATCTCCCCACTGATTTCGGAGCCCTGCGGGACTTACTGAAAAAAGTTTTTGAGAGACGTGGCGAAAAGTTTGACCTCCAGAACATTTACGAACAGGCCGTACTGGCAAACGGACGAATTGCTTTCGACTGGAGTAAGACCTGGCCGGACGACCACATACATACATACTTCCCATGACGACTGAGATGATAATTGGACAGTTAAATACGCACAACAGTCGACTTGTTATGCAGGAGCTCCGTAAAGAGGTGGAGGAGAGGAGACTGGACGTGCTCTGCCTACAGGAGCCATACTCCCAAGCTGGGAAAATAGCTTTTGTTGCCACTACTTGGCAAATTATCAGCAGAGGTGAGGACCCTAGAGCAGCAATAGTAGTAACAAACAAACTTTTGAGGGTAACTATGCTCACACAATTTGCAACTCGTCACTGCAACGTCGTGGAGCTTCAGTCCCTGATGGGAGTAATTATTCTCGTAAATATGTATTTTCAATACGGAGATGAGATAGAACAACACTTAGAACATCTAGCAAGAGTTACCACGGCGTTGCGGGGACGAAAGATAATCATAACAGCTGATATCAATGCAAAATCCCCGCTGTGGTACAGCGGCACCAGAGACGCAAACGGCGAGAAAGTGGAAGAATTTCTTATGGCTTCGCAGCTCGTGGTGGCCAACAGGCCGGGCAATCCTCCTACATACACAGCAGGAGGAGGACAAGGCACGAATATAGATGTGACCCTTACATCACACAATGCAGCTAACCTAATAAAAAATTGGATAGTCGTAAGCAATGCCACCACGAGTGACCACAACTTGATAACCTTCACTCTAAGTGAAAGATAGTGCCGCTGGACCATGGGGTGGGAGGTGCAATTTAACTATAACAAAGCAAATTGGGACCTTTAGCAAGGGAGTGCGACATTCCTGCCTTACCAGAAAGTGACGCATATCAAGACCTAGACGTAGACGACAGAGCTGAGGAACTGGTGGGTGCAGTACATAGAGCGGTGAGGGTCGCTGTACCAACCAGGAGGAAGGCCGTGGCGGCCTCGCCATCACCATGGTCGCCCGAATTAGAGGAGTTACGGCGATCTGTCAGAAGGCTAAGGAGAAACTACCAGCGCAGTGTCGTCTGGCTGGAAAGACAAAGATGGCAGTTGCAATACAGGGAGGCCAAACAAAGATTCCAGGAGGAGTTACGCGAAGTGAGAATGCGTAGCTGGGAAACCTACGTGCTGAACCAGTTAGCCTTAGATCCATGGGGTCTCCCTTATAAATTAGTAAGGGAAAAAAAATCTGCCCTCCCCTGGAGTTATCAACAGTCAGGCGAGGGGACGGGATGACGGAGTCTTGGCAGGAAACTGCTGAGGTCCTTCTCCAGTCCCTGCTGCCTGACGACAATGTGGATGAAGAAACTGAAGTCCAGAAGCAACTGCGTGACGCATATCTAGTGGACTATAACAACAACACGGCAGTCTACCCATTCTCGGAACAGGAGGTAGCTGCACAAATAAGATCCCTAAAAAGAGGGAAAGCTCCAGGACCAGACGGCATTGTGGCTGAGGTGGTGCAATTCCTGGCACCCCATTTAGTCGCGCCGTTGACCCACCTATTCAACGAATGTCTAAGACAAAGAAGGTTTCCCAAGAGGTGGAAAACCGCGAAGGTGATAATTAAAAAAGGACCGGAGAAAGATCCAACCGAAGCTAAATCTCACAGGCCAATCTGCGTATTGGACCTATTCGGGAAGCTCCTAGAGAAACTGCTGGCTGACAGATTGACGGCCCACCGGGTACTGTGGGGGATGAGCAGCAGGCAGTTCGGCTTCAGGCCGGGGCGGTCGGCATCTGATGCCACGGCTCTGGCGGCTTTGGTCTGTGGCTCGACCCTGCATAAGTACGTCGTCGGCATCATGGTGGATATTAGTGGCGCCTTTGACAACCTGTGGTGGCCTTCGTTCTTCTCCTGCTTACGGGAGAAAGAGTGTCCAGGGCCGCTTTATGGATGTCTGAGGAGCTATTGTGAAGACAGGGAGGTTTGGCTATCATCCCCTAGCGGGAGAATTGGAAAGGTAATCACAAAGGGATGTCCCCAAGGCTCTGTTCTGGGGCCCCTGTTCTGGGATATCCACATGGAACCACTACTGGACGAACTGCAACAAAGTGAGGAAGTGCTAGAGGTGATAGCCTACGCAGACGACCTCCTCCTGCTGGTCGGCGGTCGTAGCCGAGAGGACATCGAGCCAAAGATCGAAAGGGCCATTGAAAAACTGCACCAATGGTGCCTTAAAACGAAGATGAAAATATCTCCTACCAAATCCACATACTTACTGCTAAAAGGTCAGCTTGTCAGGAATCCCACGGTCAGAATTGAAGGCTCAACAGTTCTTTGGCGACGAGAGGCGCGATATCTGGGAGTTATAATTGACGAGAGATGGAACTTTGGAAAACACATAGAAGCCGTGACTCAGAGAGCCCTCCAGCTACGAAATAATCTCATTTCCATTGGACATAAACGATTTCATCTCCCCCCTCATCTCATCAGACTCTATCACAATAGCATCTTGACTTCAGTAGTGGGTTACGGCTCGGGAGCCTGGGCGCACAGGCTCACGCGGGTCTTGCCCGCCATGATAGTGAGAAGAGTCCAAAGGAATATGATTCTAAGATCAGTAGGGGCCTACAGGACATCACCAGGGGGAGCCCTGTTAGTCATAATGGGGCTCTGCCCGTTGGACATCAAAATACGTGAACAAGCGGCATGGTATTGGGCCAAAAAGGGGGATGGGGAAAAAAAAAACATATCATGGGTGTGAGAGTAGAGGATGAAAGGGGAATAAGAAACAGAGGGGAGGAATTGTGGCAGAGGATTTGGGAGGAAGATGAAATGGGGAGAAGAACATTTCAGTTTCTACCTGATGTTTAAGAACGCGGGACCATGAAATATTTTGAACCCACACAAGGACTCATCCACTTTCTCACTGGTCATGGACCCTATCCGACATATTTATGTCGGTCTGGGAAAAGGGCAACCCCCGAGTGTTACTGTGGCGTGGCAGAGGGAACTCCTGATCATGTGGTTTTCGAATGCCCTCTCTTCAATGACGTGGCAATGACACTCAGAGACAGACTTCCAAACCACGAGACATACAATCTTCTCAGACAAGAAGACACATTCCATACCTTGAACGCTCTGGCAGAAGAGGTATCACGAAAGGTCTTAATAGAATACCTGAGGGATCAAGAATAAAGACCGAACTCTTTAACCAACCGATTATGACCTGATCCCAATCCCATTCCGCCTGTGCATGGAATGGCCGACTTCCATTAGTTGGAATCCGCCACGTATGGGATTAGGGGGGTGGGATCAATCACACCGATTACGACAAGCGCCAACTATGACGTAGGTTAAGCTAGTAGTAGTAGGACGTACACTCCTGGAAATTGAAATAAGAACACCGCGAATTCATTTTCCCAGGAAGGGGAAACTTTATTGACAAATTCCTGGGGTCAGATATATCACATGATCACACTGACAGAACCACAGGCACATAGACACAGGCAACAGAGAATGCACAATGTCGGCACTAGTACAGTGTATATCCACCTTTCGCAGCAATGCAGGCTGCTATTCTCCCATGGAGACGATCGTAGAGATGCTGGATGTAGTCCTGTGGAACGGCTTGCCATGCCATTTCCACCTGGCGCCTCAGTTGGACCAGCGTTCGTGCTGGACGTGCAGATCGCGTGAGACGACGCTTCATCCAGTCCCAAACATGCTCAATGGGGGACAGATCCAGAGATCTTGCTGGCCAGGGTAGTTGACTTACACCTTCTAGAGCACGTTGGGTGGCACGGGATACATGCGGACGTGCATTGTCCTGTTGGAACAGCAAGTTCCCTTGCCGGTCTAGGAATGGTAGAACGATGGGTTCGATGACGGTTTGGATGTACCGTGCACTATTCAGTGTCCCCTCGACGATCACCAGTGGTGTACGGCCAGTGTAGGAGATCGCTCCCCACACCATGATGCTGGGTGGTGGCCCTGTGTGCCTCGGTCGTATGCAGTCCTGATTGTGGCGCTCACCTGCACGGCGCCAAACACGCATACGACCATCATTGGCACCAAGGCAGAAGCGACTCTCATCGCTGAAGACGACACGTCTCCATTCGTCCCTCCATTCACGCCTGTCGCGACACCACTGGAGGCGGGCTGCACGATGTTGGGGCGTGAGCGGAAGACGGCCTAACGGTGTGCGGGACCGTAGCCCAGCTTCATGGAGACGGTTGCGAATGGTCCTCGCCGATACCCCAGGAGCAACAGTGTCCCTAATTTGCTGGGACGTGGCGGTGCGGTCCCCTACGGCACTGCGTAGGATCCTACGGTCTTGGCGTGCATCCGTGCGTCGCTGTGGTCCGGTCCCAGGTCGACGGGCACCTGCACCTTCCGCCGACCACTGGCGACAACATCGATGTACTGTGGAGACCTCACGCCCCACGTGTTGAGCAATTCGGCGGTACGTCCACCTGGCCTCCCGCATGCCCACTATACGCCCTCGCTCAAAGTCCGTCAACTGCACATACGGTTCACGTCCACGCTGTCGCGGCATGCTACCAGTGTTAAAGACTGCGATGGAGCTCCGTATGCCACGGCAAACTGGCTGACACTGACGGTGGCGGTGCACAAATGCTGCGCAGCTAGCGCCATTCGACGGCCAACACCGCGGTTCCTGGTGTGTCCGCTGTGCCGTGCCTGTGATCATTGCTTGTACAGCCCTCTCACAGTGTCCGGAGCAAGTATGGTGGGTCTGACACACCGGTGTCAATGTGTTCTTTTTTCCATTTCCAGGAGTGTAGTTTAGAATACCAACATAGGAAACTGCAGCGATTACTAACCTTGGCCGGCCCGGTGCCAGGGGGCATGCTCCTCGGGGTTAGCTCGAGGAGCCTGGCCACTCCAAGTAGGTTTATATTTTACTGGCACGCCTGTGACGCTGCAGTTAGTAGTCATTTCTAGGTTAGAAGTAGGTAAAAACTAAACTGCACATTGTTGTTGTAGGAATCTAACACTACCTTAGGAACTTAATAGTAGCTCACTAACAACAAAACTGTAATCTAAGCTGCAAAAAACTTAGTCTTATGTAACAATTAATGGTCCACTAATCATGTTAGGAGTTGGGCCACATATGTATAATTATTATTGTAATATTGTTATGTCAATAAAGAACTTTATTTTTTTTAAAAGGAGGAAGGAGGGTCCCGACCAGAGATGGAAGGGACGCTTTTATTAGATCAAAACCAATCGGTCGGCTCGTCCGGTCCGTGTGCATTGGTGACTCTGAATAACTTTGGGCTGATCGCACGGTCCTCGTACCGGCGACGCATCTTTCAAAAGTCTGCGTTATCAACTGTCAATGGTAGGTTCTGCGCCTACCATGGTTGTAATGGGTAACGGGGAATCAGGGTTCAATTCCGGAGAGGGAGCCTGAGAAACGGCTACCACATCCAAGGAAGGCAGCAGGCGCGCAAATTACCCACTCCCGGCACGGGGAGGTAGTGACGAAAAATAACGATACGGGACTCATCCGAGGCCCCGTAATCGGAATGAGTACACCTTAAATCCTTTAACGAGTATCTATTGGAGGGCAAGTCTGGTGCCAGCAGCCGCGGTAATTCCAGCTCCAATAGCGTATATTAAAGTTGTTGCGGTTGAAAAGCTCGTAGTTGGATTTGTGTCCCACGCTGTTGGTTCACCGCCCGTCGGTATTTAACTGGCATGTATCGTGGGACGTCCTGCCGGTGGGGCGAGCAGAAGGCGTGCGACCGCCTCGTGCGTGCTCGTGCGTCCCGAGGAGGACCCCGTTGAAATCCTACCAGGGTGCTCCTTATTGAGTGTCTCGGTGGGCCGGCACGTTTACTTTGAACAAATTAGAGTGCTTAAAGCAGGCAAGCCCGCCTGAATACTGTGTGCATGGAATAATGGAATAGGACCTAGGTTCTATTTTGTTGGTTTTCGGAACCCGAGGTAATGATTAATAGGGACAGGCGGGGGCATTCGTATTGCGACGTTAGAGGTGAAATTCTTTGATTGTCGCAAGACGAACAGAAGCGAAATCATTTGCCAAGTATGTTTTCATTAATCAAGAACGAAAGTTAGAGGTTCGAAGGCGATCAGATACCGCCCTAGTTCTAACCATAAAAGATGCCAGCCAGCTATCCGCCACAGTTCCTCCGATGACTCGGCGGGCAGCCTCTGGGAAACCAAAGCTTTTGGGTTCCGGGGGAAGTATGGTTGCAAAGCTGAAACTTAAAGGAATTGATGGAAGGGCACTGAATTGATCGACTCTAGCCTGCTAACTAGGCGCGTGACGTCCTTCGTGCTGTCAGCGATTACTTTTCTTCTTAGAGGGACAGGCGGCTTCTAGCCGCACGAGATTGAGCAATAACAGGTCTGTGATGCCCTTAGATGTTCTGGGCCGCACGCGCGCTACACTGAAGGAATCAGCGTGTCTTCCTAGGCCGAAAGGTCGGGGTAACCCGCTGAACCTCCTTCGTGCTAGGGATTGGGGCTTGCAATTGTTCCCCATGAACGAGGAATTCCCAGTAAGCGCGAGTCATAAGCTCGCGTTGATTACGTCCCTGGCCTTTGTACACACCGCCCGTCGCTACTACCGATTGAATGATTTAGTGAGGTCTTCGGACTGGTACGCGGCATTGACTCTGTCGTTGCCGATGCTACCGGAAAGATGACCAAACTTGATCATTTAGAGGAAGTAAAAGTCGTAACAAGGTTTCCGTAGGTGAACCTGCGGAAGGATCATTACCGACTAGACTGCATGTCTTTCGATGTGCGTGTCGTGTCGCGCAACACGCTACCTGTACGGCTCGCAGTAGCCGTGCGCCGCGTGCGGAACCACGCGTTCGTCTCAAAAGTAACGGAAATGTTGTGTGGTACGAGCGCTGAAGCGCTGGAGCGGGTGGCCTGTGGCACCTGGCGCCGGTTTTGAATGACTTTCACCCGAGTGCCTGTCCGCTCCGGTGTGGAGCCGTACGACGTCCATCGGCCGTGAGGCCGTTGGACACAGAACGCTGGAACAGGGGCCGTCACACGCCTGAGTCCCGCCTATGCAACTGTCTTGAAAGAGACAGTGGAAACTATGAAAAGATCACCCAGGACGGTGGATCACTCGGCTCGTGGGTCGATGAAGAACGCAGCAAATTGCGCGTCGACATGTGAACTGCAGGACACATGAACATCGACGTTTCGAACGCACATTGCGGTCCATGGATTCCGTTCCCGGGCCACGTCTGGCTGAGGTTCGGCTATGTATACTGAAGCGCGCGGCGTTTGCCCCGCTTCGCAGACCTGGGAGTGTCGTGGCCGCCTGTGGGGCCGGCTGCGTCTCCTTAAACGTGCGATGCGCGCCCGTCGCCTGGCGGTTCGCATACCGGTAGTTTCTCGGTAGCGTGCACAGCAGGCTGGCGGTGTGGCGTGCGACACCTCGTACAACGACCTCAGAGCAGGCGAGACTACCCGCTGAATTTAAGCATATTACTAAGCGGAGGAAAAGAAACTAACAAGGATTCCCCCAGTAGCGGCGAGCGAACAGGGAAGAGTCCAGCACCGAACCCCACAGGCTGCCGCCTGTCGTGGCATGTGGTTTTTGGGAGGGTCCACTACCCCGACGCCTCGCGCCGAGCCCAAGTCCAACTTGAATGAGGCCACGGCCCGTAGAGGTTGCCAGGCCCGTAGCGGCCGGTGCGAGCGTCGGCGGGACCTCTCCTTCGAGTCGGGTTGCTTGAGAGTGCAGCTCCAAGTGGGTGGTAAACTCCATCTGAGACTAAATATGACCACGAGACCGATAGCGAACAAGTACTGTGAGGGAAAGTTGAAAAGAACTTTGAAGAGAGAGTTCAAAAGTATGTGAAACCGTTCTGGGGTAAACGTGAGAAGTCCGAAAGGTCGAACGGGTGAGATTCACGCCCATCCGGCCACTGGCCTCCACCCTCGGCAGATGGGGCCGGCCGCCCGCGTGGAGCAATCCGCGGCGGGGTCGTGTCCGGTTGCCTTTCCACTCGCCGCGGGGTGAGGTCGTTCCGGTGTGCGGTGGGCCGCACCTCTCCCCTAGTAGGACGTCACGACACGCTGGGTGCCGGCCTACGGCCCGGGTGCGCAGCCTGTCCTTCCGCGGGCCTCGGTTCGCGTCTGTTGGGCAGAGCCCCGGTGTCCTGGCTGGCTGCCCGGCGGTATATCTGGAGGAGTCGATTCGCCCCTTTGGGCGCTCGGGCTCCCGGCAAGCGCGCGCGGTTCTTCCCGGATGACGGACCTACCTGGCAAGGCCCCAGACCCGCGCCGCTGTTGGCTCGGGATGCTCTCGGGCGGAATAATCGCTCCCATCAGTGGTGCTTCAGCTTTGGACAATTTCACGACCCGTCTTAAAACACGGACCAAGGAGTCTAACATGTGCGCGAGTCATTGGGCTGTACGAAACATAAAGGCGTAATGAAAGTGAAGGTCTCACCTTGCGCGGGCCGAGGGAGGATGGGGCTTCCCCGCCCTTCACAGGGCGGCGGCCTCCGCAGTTCCGGGGTGTCTCGTCCTCATTGCGAGGTGAGGCGCACCTAGAGCGTACACGTTGGGACCCGAAAGATGGTGAACTATGCCTGGCCAGGACGAAGTCAGGGGAGTGTGTGAGTATGTCTGAGGCTTACGGGCGCTAAACAGTGTGGTCATCAGCGCCCAAACGCATAAAAATAGGAACACATGCAGTGAAGGGACTAAGACGAACAACGACAAAGTCAGGGGAAACCCTGATGGAGGTCCGTAGTGATTCTGACGTGCAAATCGATCGTCGGAGCTGGGTATAGGGGCGAAAGACTAATCGAACCATCTAGTAGCTGGTTCCCTCCGAAGTTTCCCTCAGGATAGCTGGTGCTCGTACGAGTCTCATCCGGTAAATCGAATGATTAGAGGCCTTGGGGCCGAAACGACCTCAACCTATTCTCAAACTTTAAATGGGTGAGATCTCCGGCTTGCTTGATATGCTGAAGCCGCGAGCAAACGACTCGGATCAGAGTGCCAAGTGGGCCACTTTTGGTAAGCAGAACTGGCGCTGTGGGATGAACCAAACGCCGAGTTAAGGCGCCCGAATCGAAGCTCATGGGAAACCATGAAAGGCGTTGGTTGCTTAAGACAGCAGGACGGTGGCCATGGAAGTCGGAATCCGCTAAGGAGTGTGTAACAACTCACCTGCCGAAGCAAATAGCCCTGAAAATGGATGGCGCTGAAGCGTCGTGCCTATACTCGGCCGTCAGTCTGGCAGTCATGGCCGGTCCTTGCAGATCTTGGTGGTAGTAGCGAATACTCCAGCGACGCCCTGGAGGGCTGACGCGGAGAAGGGTTTCGTGTGAACAGCCATTGCACACGAGTCAGTCGATCCTAAGCCCTAGGAGAAAACCGATATTGATGGGGGCCGTCATAGCATGATGCACTTTGTGCTGGCCCCCGTTGGGCGAAAGGGAATCCGGTTCCTATTCCAGAACCCGGCAGCGGAACCGATACAAGTCTGGCCCCTCTTTTAGAGATGCTCGTCGGGGTAACCCAAAAGGAGCCGGAGACGCCGTCGGGAGATCGGGGAATAGTTTTCTTTTCTGCATGAGCGTTCGAGTTCCCTGGAATCCTCTAGCAGGGAGATAGGGTTTGGAACGCGAAGAGCACCGCAGTTGCGGCGGTGTCCCGATCTTCCCCTCGGACCTTGAAAATCCGGGAGAGGGCCACGTGGAGGTGTCACGCCGGTTCGTACCCATATCCGCAGCAGGTCTCCAGGACGAAGAGCCTCTAGTCGCTAGAATGATGTAGGTAAGGGAAGTCGGCAAATTGGATCCGTAACTTCGGGATAAGGATTGGCTCTGAGGATTGGGGTGTGTCGGGCTTGGTCGGGAAGTGGGTCAGCGCTAACGTGCCGGGCCTGGGCGAGGTGAGTGCCGTAGGGGTGCCGGTAAGTGCGGGTGTTTAGCGCGGGCGTGGTCTGCTCTCGCCGTTGGTCGGCCTCGTGCTGGCCGGCGGTGCAGGATGCGCGCGCCTGCGCGGCGTTCGCGCCCCGGTGCTTCAACCTGCGTGCAGGATCCGAGCTCGGTCCCGTGCCTTGGCCTCCCACGGATCTTCCTTGCTGCGAGGCCGCGTCCGCCTTAGCGTGCTCCTCCGGGGGCGCGCGGGTGCGCGGATTCTCTTCGGCCGCCATTCAACGATCAACTCAGAACGGACTGGGGGAATCCGACTGTCTAATTAAAACAAAGCATTGCGATGGCCCTAGCGGGTGTTGACGCAATGTGGTTTCTGCCCAGTGCTCTGAATGTCAACGTGAAGAAATTCAAGCAAGCGCAGGTAAACGGCGGGAGTAACTATGACTCTCTTAACGTGGCCAAGTGGTGGCGTTGTGGCTGCATCCGGGCTCGGCTTTTCGAAGCGCGGTCTTGATGTAGTCGTGCTGCTACTGCGAGGTGCCTTCCTTGGGTTGTGATGCGCAATACATGGGCCTAGCCCTCTTAGCCTCTCCTCTCCTGCGGTCTTCTCCCCTTCTCGTGGGCCCCCTGATTTTCGCAGAGTAGAAGACCGCACCAGGGGCTTGGAGGGGTTACGAACCCCCCCTCGCTTTATCCCTTTTTAAGTTGGGGGCAGTACACAGAACACAAGTGGTGGCCCTTCCGTTGAAGGTGCCACCCCAGCTTCCCCAGCACCTAGCCGGCCAACCGGCCGTGCCGAAGATTTTGTAACTGTTGCAGCTGTTTACGCCTGTAGTGAGTGTCACCGCAGCTTCACCACCAAGAACGGTCTCGGGGTCCATCGCCGCCGCCAACATCTTGCGGCCGCCCACGCGGAGATCGTCACGGAGAGGCATCGCGCGAGGTGGACGGAGGAAGAAGTCCTGTCGCTCGCCAAGGCGGAGGCCGAACTGTTCCTTGAGAGGGAGGCCCGGTTCTTCTTTGTCAACCAAGAACTGATCAGAATGTTCCCCGACCGAACGCTCGAGGCAATCAAGTGCCAAAGGCGGAAAGCTGCCCACAAGCAGCTTGTCCGCCAATTCATGGAGGCGCTTGAGATCGGTCGGGGGGAAGAGCGGGCGTCCCGCCGGGGAGCGGCGAGCTCGCTGCCTGACGCGGGCGAGGCCGCTGCGCCGCCCGTCGACGCAGCTGAGGACTTCGCGGCCGACACCACCGGGCCGCCGCCGGAGGGGCCGACTGACGCCGCCATCTGGGAGCATCTGGCGGGGCTACCTGCTTCCGCCCAGCGTTTCTCTGCCCTGGATCGAGTTATCGGTCTAGGGCGGGGCACGCCGCCCGATGTCATCCTGGGCATGCTCCCGGATGCCCTTGCGTCGGTCGGGTCCAGAGGGGAGAGATCGATCACCAGGACACAGCGGCCGCGCCAACCATCTAAGCGGCCGCCTGCCGCGCCGCCGACGCAGAAGCGCAAGCGGCGCCGCTGGGAATATGCGAGAACGCAGGATGCCTTCCGAAGGTCGCGCGCACGTTGCGTGCGCGGCCTCTTGGATGGCACCCTGCTCCAGCCGCCACCTGCCATCCCTGGTCTGCTGGACTTCTGGGCAGACCTCTTCACTAAGAAGCCCATCTCGACCGCGGGCTTCATTCGTGACCGCCTCCTCCCGCACTCGGAGCCTGTCGCTCTTCAGTGCCTATGGGGGCCGGTCACACATGAGGAGGTCGCCGCCGCTTTGCCGCCCAGGGGATCAGCGGCCGGGCCGGACGGCCTTACCCCATCGGAGCTGCGGCGCCTGCCACAGGAAGTCCTGGTGAAAGTGATGAATCTCTTCCTTCTGGCCCGCGCCCTTCCGGAACGCCTGCTTCGCGCGCGGACGTCCCTTCTCCCGAAAACGGCTGCACCAACATCCCCCGCTGACTTTCCCCCCATTACGGTCTGCTCAGTGTTGGCGCGGACCTTTCACAAGGTTCTCGTGTCACGCCTGATGCGCGCATGTGCTGTGGACGAACGTCAGCGGGCATTCATCCCTCAGGATGGGATGTTGGAAAATACTTTCATCTTAGACACTGCTCTCACCGACGCAGTTCGCTCCTGCCGCTCTGTCTTTGTGGCATCGATCGACGTATCTAAGGCATTCGATTCGGTGGATCATGCTGCCCTTCGCCCTGTGCTGAAGGCGCATGGCCTGCCGGATTGCTTTGTCGAGTATGTCGAGCGGTGCTACGAGGGCAGGACGACAGTGATAGCGGACGGCGCCGGCGTGGGCGTGTCTGTGCAGCCAGCACGGGGCGTTCGCTAGGGCGATCCCCTCTCCCACCTCCTGTTCAACTTTGCGGTGGACTACGTTTTAGGCCAACTGCCCTCCCACATCGGAGCTCGGATCCTCGGTCGCAGAGTCAACGCTGCGGCCTTTGCAGATGACGTCTTGCTGTTTGCAGTGACCCCGAGGGGCTTGCAGTCCCTCATCGATGCAGCTACCGCAGCCCTCGCCCACCTAGGGCTGCAGATCAACGCCCGGAAGTGTTTCACCCTCGCTTTAGTCGCCTCAGGGCGCGAGAAGAAGGTGAAGGTGGACAGCAATGTCACCTTCAAGGCAGGCAACACCACCATGCCTGCCCTGCGTGTGGGTGAAACCTTCCGGTACCTGGGGCTGCAATTCTCCACGGCGGGTCGCTGTGTCTTCAATCCACGACGCCACCTGGTGGAGCAGCTTGACGTCATCTCCCGAGCTCCGCTGAAGCCGCAACAGCGCCTCCACGCTCTCACCAACGTACTTCTCCCTGGCCTGTACCATGGGCTGGCCCTCAGCCGCACCCGGGTGGGTGCCTTGAAGTCGGCCGATATCACCATCCGGGCCGCCGTCAGGAGATGGTTCCGCCTTCCGGCGGACACCCCCCTGGGATACTTCCACGCTCCTGTTGCCCAGGGGGGCCTCGGCATTCCATCTTGCCGTTGGATGGGCCCAACGCTTCGTCGGTCCCGTCTCCTGGCGCTGAAGAAGATAGGGCCAGCCTGCGACGGTGCGGGCCTGGATGAGGTGCAGCGTGAGATCGAGGTGCTGGAGCGTCACTTGACGTGGGAGGGCCACCTCCTCAAATCGTCAACGCAGGTTGGGGAAATGTGGGCGGCGCGCCTACACATCGCCATTGACGGTGCGGCGCTATCATCCTCTGCCGCCGTCAGTGGCCAACATGAGTGGGTCGCCTACCACCAGTCGCCTGCTATCTGGGCGTGAATACATCGACGCCCTCCGCGCCCGCATCAACGCCTTCCCCACGAAGGCACGGCGCAGTCGCGGGCGGGAGGCGGACACCAGATGCCGCGCGGGGTGCCAGGCCGTGGAGACCGCCAACCACGTACTTCAGGCTTGCTTTAGGACGCACGGGTCCCGGGTCAAGCGCCATGACGCTGTTGTGCGTTATGTCGCCCGTGGACTCGCGCAGAGGGGCTTCAACGTCTCCGTGGAGCCCCACCTCCGAACACCTGAGGGCATCCGCAAGCCTGACGTGGTGGCGGTCAAAGACGGCATCGCCCGCGTGGTCGACGCCCAGATAGTCGGAGACCATCTCCGGTTCGACTGGTGTCATTCCCAGAAGGCGGCCTACTACGACACGCCGTCCATCCGGCGTGCCATCTCCAACCTGCACCGTGACGTTGAGGAGGTGATTGTGTCCACCGCGACGTTGAACTGGAGGGGCGTATGGTCTCCAGCGTCGGCGAGGGATCTCGCCGCCTTAGTCTTCCGACCCTGAGAACTGGCGGTGCTGAGCACCCGTATACTACAGAGCTGCTGCAAAAGTTACAAAATCTTCGAGCGTATGACGGCTCCTAGTCCGATGCAACGTGTCGGCGTCGGCTAGGCTGCTGGTTATTTTCTTCGCCTTGACTCCTGGGGCCTATCCACAGGAGGAATACTCCGTCTCTGTTCTTGCTTTCTTTGTCTCTTTAAATTTGTGTTTTCTTCCGCATGTATATGTACTTTAGTTTTTAAAATTCTTTTGTGGTGTCGCCCTGTAAGTCCCCACCCCGGTGGCGGACATTGGCGAAAACATCTGCCACACAACATGTACATATATGTGTTATTCAATTTTATTTAATAAAGACGGCTAGTCATAGCCAAATGCCTCGTCATCTAATTAGTGACGCGCATGAATGGATTAACGAGAATCCCGCTGTCCCTATCTACTAGGTGCGGGTGTCTCATGCTATGTGCCCCGATTTGTGTGGGCTCATGGTTGGTAATAGGCAGCAGGGGAAGGATGCGACTCGAACATCTTAGCCTCTCCTTCCCAAGTGCCCCTGCCCGCCTTCCTGCGGTGCAGCTGTTAAGCCTTCGGGCGACCGAAGGGCAGGGGTGCGACGGTGTGCTGAACATCTTGTACACCGGTTCCGGTGGCTGCATTTGTCGCGGCGGGATCCTGGCCTAAGTCGGCAAAGGTCACCCGCCTTGCCCCTGGAATTCCGGGGTATGATCCCTCAAACCGGGGCGTGGTGACATGTCCCCGGTCAGGTTAGATGGGTCCAGACCCCCGAACGTCTGGGGGACCGGCTCGGCACCTGAGTAGGACCGGGTCTTTAGCCTTTTGGTGGGAACTCGGCCTAGTAGGGGGCGAAGGACGGGAAGTGAATCCGCTCTTCCGGAATGCGGGAGGCATTCGCCGGTAAGGGAGCGGGAGAAAACTTCGATGATGCGGCCACTGAAGAGGACTAGTGCGCTGTACCCATGGCACGCTAAACCTAGCAGCTCAGTTGTAGAGAGCTCTTGGTCAAGGGGCGTGACCGGTGAGCGAGCTGCATTTAGCCTCCCCCACATGCCAGAGAGGCCAGTCTTGGGAAAGAGACAGGCCTCCTTTCTTTTCACTCTCATGGCAATATGGCGGATAATCAGGAGAGTGATCGAGTGCTTGACGAAGATTTGTCGCTGGATGCGAGTATTAGCATCGCTGAGCTGCACGCGAGGTTCTTGAAATTATTGGACAGTATTGTTAAAAACGGGAAAATTAGCAAACACGCTATTAACCAGATTAGGGACTGTGTAGCGGGGTGGGCAATGGCCCATGCACAATTGGAAGGTAGGCTGTTAGAGTTAGAGAAAGAGAATGCACGTTTAAGAAATGAACCGGTCCGACAGCGTTCGTATGCCGCGGTTGCAAGTACCCCTGTGGTGGTCAAGGCGCCGTCGGCAAAAGAAACTATTCAACAAAACTTAAAGAAAACGCTACCGACGGTGTTTATTAAACCTAAATCAGGGGAGGACATTCGAACAGTCAAGGCTGAGTTCGAAAAATGTATCAATCCTAAGAGGGATAAAATTAAAATCAATAATGTCAGGACTGCGAAGAATGTATTGATTGTTGAAACTGCCTCGCAAGAGGATAGTGAAAAGATTCTGAGAAATTCACAATTGTCTGAGAAGCTGAAATGTGAACCCCCCTCATAAGCGACGTCCTTTGATGTGTCTTTATGACGTACTCACATATATGGATGCGGAAAGCCTACTGGATGCTATCTATACACAAAACTTTGATGTGTCTATGACGATAGAGGAGTTTGATGGGCACTTCAAATTGCGATTCAAAGTAGGACCGCGAGACAAATTGACCGTACATAACGTAGTGGAGGTATCACCGGACCTTTGGAAGCTTCTAACGAGGATCGGTAGACTGTATGTGGGTTACTCCGCATTAAATATCAAGGATTACTTGTCGGTACCTAGGTGCACGAAATGCCAAGACTTAAACCACACTAACAAATATTGTGGTGAGGTCCAAGCCATGTGTGCCCATTGTGGGCAGGCTGGGCATGAAAGAGAAGATTGCGCACAAAGGGATGGTCCACCCATTTGTGTACCATGCAAAAAGAGAGGGAAGAAATGTGGAGGTCCTAAAGATTGCCTCACTTATAGAATTTTCCTAGACAGAATTATTCAAAGGACGGACTATGGCGACCCTTAAGGTGCCAAGGAAAAAAATCAACAAGCAAAGTTAAAAGAGACGCTGAGCGGGGCAAGCTTATTAGCAAAGCTCTTTCCACAGGTTCTCTGGTCGACCTTCCGGACCCTTCCGGGTCTGTAAGTCATCTAATGGTGGACGTCGGCGTCCAAGCCGAGGTTGAACTGGACGAAGCTCTGGGCCGACTGACATGCCGGCTGGCGGAGGCTGCGGTGGAGGAGTCGGTGAATGGTGTTGAAAAGGGTGTGGACACGTCTTGTACACGAACTGATGGTGGCAGAATTGTGAAAAATGTGCATAGTACTAATGCAAGTGAAGTTGAGTTTAATGTAAATAGTAGTGGTGGTTGTGATGGTAGTGGTGGTGGTAGTAGTGGTGGTAATTTGTATAAAGCAGTTGGACCTGTTAATGTATATAGGGACTTCGAGGATTTGCTGCGGCTTTCAAGATTGGAAGAACCAGGCTTGCTAACAGTTGCATTGAGGCAACTTGTTCGTAGGGCACATGATTATGGGAATGACATAACATTCCCATCTTTGGAAGATGTTGATTGTATCCAGCTGGAGGCGGCAAACATTCCCTCTGAAACGGAAAAATTAAAGATCTTGGTGGAACAAGTATATGTACGAAGAGGTCGTAAATTTGACCTCGAGAAAATCTTCAAGGAAATGGTCAAAATGTATGGCCGTAATGTATGTGACCTGTCCAAACCTTGGCCTGCCAGTCGGTTGCATGTATTCTATCCCCCTGGATAATGGGGAGGTTTAGAATGCTGCAAGTTAATGCTATGGGTAGCCATACGGTTACGCAAGAGCTTAGAAAGATTTCAGAGGAAGAGTACTTGGATGTAATAATTATGCAAGAACCGGGTTCCTGTGCTGGTCGGGTCCCAGGATTTCCTGCGGTTGTGCAAGTGGCATTCTCTGGGGAGAACCCCATGAGTGCAATCGTGGTACTTAACAAGATGATTAAAACTACAATTCTATATCAGTTCTGCAAATTTACGACCTCTTCGTACATATACTTGTCCCACTAAGATCTTCAATTGAACTTGTTGTCACACAATATGTATATTGTAAATATATACTGTCAGTTTCGGCAGCACATTACAATTTTCATGGAGCAGTTGACTTGGATCTTAAGAACCTTAGAAGGTCACCCTGTGATTGTTTGTATGGATGCAAATGCTAAGTCTCCTATGTGGCATAGTGTGGAGTTGGACGAACGAGGTTCTGAATTGGAGAATTTGATAATGGAAGCCCACTTAGTGGTGCTGAATCAACCAGGCAACCCACCTACCTTTTCTGGTAAAGCGGGGGCAGTTTCTAATATTGATGTCACTTTAGCTACGCTGCGTGCAGCGCCTCATGTAAGTAATTGGTGTGTCACTAGTAATTTAACTATTAGTGACCACAACTGCATATTCTTTGACTATGACACTGTGGTCCACGGGGAGACTGGCGTTTGGGAAGTACGATATAATTATCTGAAGACGAACTGGGGGCGACTAGCACGGGAATTCCGTCCGCCTGACTTGAGACGGAATCTTGATCTTGGGGAAGTTGAAGAAGCAGTAGATACTATTGTCACGGCGATTGAGGCCGCAGTTGTTTCGGCGGTTCCTCAGGTGGCGAAGTTTGTTCGAAGGCAGTCCACTCCGTGGTCCCCAGAACTGACTGCGCTTAAGCGGTCTGTCAGAAGGTCACGGAGCAACTATCAAAGAAGCTTTGCCCTGGAAGAGAGGAATTATCATCTACAGATATATCGTCGCCTGAAAGAGAGATATAAGTCATTGATACAGCGGACTCGTAGGCAGTCGTGGGAAAACTTTGTCAAAGATCAGCTGGGATTGGACCCTTGGGGGGTCCCATATAAACTGGCCAGGAAGAAAATTACATCGCCGACTATGTTGTCCACGTTACGCCTGGATGGAAGACACACTACAACTTGGGACATTTTATTGCCGGATGACAAAGAAGATGAAGACACAGAGGTGCAACGTGATATACGCCGGACAATGATGGAGGTATACAACAATGATGTACACGTCTATCCTTTCTCTTTTGAGGAAGTGGTGGCGGTACTCCATTCTTTCGCCAGAAGAAAAGCTCCAGGTCCGGATGGGATTCCCTCTGAGATTCTGCAGTATCTGGCACCGCAGCTTGCTCCAGAACTGGCCAAGATCTATAACACCTGTTTGCAACTACAGGTTTATCCCAGGAGGTGGCAGATTGCAGAGGTAGTAACTATAAGGAAAGGTCCTGATAAAGATCCTCAGCTGCCAAAATCATATAGACCGATTTATCTCTTGGATGTACTGGGCAAAGCCTTTGAGAAGCTGCTCACTGACAGATTAGTAAGTCACCGAGCTCTGCATGGCATGAGCGATCGGCAGTTCGGGTTCCGGAAGGGTCGCTCCACCCAGGATGCGATGAATGAGGTAGCCCGGACTGTCCACACAGCCAGTGCAAAGTATGTTCTGGGGATAATGGTGGACATTTCAGGGGTCTTCGACAACCTGTGGTGGTCAGCTCTCTTCTCTTCTTTGCGGGAGATGGGATGTCCTCGGCTGCTATATGGTTGTTTAGAGGCCTACTGCGATGACAGACTAGCCAGGATCACGGCT
>NC_060143.1:290554719-290562219 GCF_021461385.2 Schistocerca piceifrons | reverse complement strand
CCGAGGGGAGGCACAGAACTCTGTGCCTTCTCAGAGCTTTCCGACCGACAGAGCAGGGTGAATTTTCGGGGCTTGGGGGTTGCCTGCCCCCTGCCTCTTGTTTCAGCTGGCCCCGACAAACGGAATAGAATAGGTAGCGGTCCTCCCACTGGAGGCGCCGCGCCAGTTGTTGGGCCACCATCCGATGTTACAGGTCCGGCTCGAGTCTCCCTGCCAGCCTTTGAGTGCCCCGAGTGCCATCGTGGCTTTGGCACCAAGACTGGTCTTGGTGTCCACTGCCGACAGGCTCATCCTGATGCAGTCAACGCAGAGGTCAATATCCAGAGAACAAAGGCCAGGTGGTCTAGTGAAGAACTTCTACGCCTGGCCCACGCCGAAGCAGTGCTGACACTCGAGGGCGCCCGGTTCCTGAACCAAGAGTTAGTTAAGACCTTCCCGCACCACTCACTTGAATCTGTCAAGCGTCAGCGTCATGCGGGAGCCTACAGGAACCAGGCTGCTGAGTTTGTCACTGCTCTCTCGGCCTCTGCGGAGCGGCCACGCTCATCTGTGGCTGCTGCATCGACTGCTGGGTTACCTTCTAGACCTGAGACCTCACCTCCACCTGAGGATCTGGTCGACCAAGCCATCTGGTCGGCTCTAGCAGCTTTACCACCATCAGGGCCAAAGTATACCTCGATAGATGAAATCTTGGCGCTGGGACCAACTGCTTCGAGACCTGTCATCATGGGCATGTTGTCACCTGCCCTTGATGTCATAGGTAGTAAGGAGGCGTCCCACAACCCTGTCGCCCCCAAGCAGATGTCCCAGCCACCAGAGTGTAAGCGAGCCCGGCGGAGGTGGGAGTACTCCATCTGCCAGCGTGCCTTCTCCAAGAATGCGGCGCGGTGTATTAATGCCCTTCTAGATGGTACACTCCTCCATCAACCACCTGTTATCCCTGGGCTGGTTGATTTTTGGAAGGATCTTTTTACCCGGCGGCCATCTGGCCGGGTAGACCGTCTAGATAGCCGGCTGTTACCGTCCCGCGCTGAGGTGCCCTTTGAACAGCTGTGGGCACCCATCACGCTGGAGGACATCGCTGCAGCACTCCCACTCCGTCGCTCTGACGCGGGCCATGATGGGCTAACACCTGCCCAGCTCCTTCGTCTTCCCCGTGAGGTCCTCTTGAAAGTGTTAAACCTTTTCCTTCTAACCCGTCGCCTCCCATCCCGACTCCTGCAAGCCCATACCTCCCTGCTGCCCAAGAAGGCCGCCCCAGCATCCCCCACTGACTTCCGCCCGATCACGATTTGCTCAGTCCTCGCCAGGGTCTTCTGTAAGATCCTGGCGGGTCGTCTGATGCGAACTTGTGTGTTGGACGGACGTCAGCGGGCTTTCCTTCCTCAGGATGGGATGCTGCACAATTCCTTCTTGTTGGACCTGGCGATGACTGAGGCCAGGGTGAGCTGTTGTTCCCTGTATGTCGCGTCCCTGGATGTGTCCAAGGCATTCGACTCTCTGAACCAGTGTGCCCTCAGGCCTGCCCTGAGGGCTCATTGTCTGCCTGACGAGTTCGTTGGATACATCCTGGGATGCTACGAGGAGGGGGCAACGGTGATCTGTGGTCCAGAGAAGTCGCTGGGTCCAGTGCGGCCCTCGAGGGGCGTTCGGCAGGGTGACCCTCTTTCCCCTATCCTGTTTAACCTTTCTTTGGACCTCATGCTTGCTCGCCTCCCACATCATGTTTGTGCCAACATCATCATGGGACGACGCCTCAACGCTGTCGCCTTCGCCGACGACCTCCTGCTGTTTGCTGAGACTGAAGGAGGGCTCCAGGACCTAATCGATGCATCTACATCTGCTCTTGGGGACCTCGGTCTTCAAGTCAATCCCGGAAGTGCTTTACTCTCGCTCTCGCGGCCTCTGGTCGCGAGAAGAAAGTTAAGGTTGATGGAACCCTGACCTTTAAGGCAGGATATACCACCATTCCTGCCCTGACAGTTGAGAGCACTTTCCGGTATCTTGGTCTGGAGTTCTCTACCAGCGGACGTAGCCTCTTCCATCCGAGGCGGGAGGTCGAGCGACAGCTGAGCGTCTTGTCCAGGGCACCACTGAAACCTCAACAACGTCTTCACGCACTCAGAACGGTTGTCTTGCCAGGGATCCACCATGGACTGGCACTCACCAGGACCCGCCTTGGGGCTCTCTCAGCAGTAGACATTGCCATCCGCACAGCGCTTAGAACTTGGCTGTGCCTGCCAGTGGACACCCCTGTTGCGTACTTCCACGCCCCTGTTCCATCTGGGGGATTGGGAGTACCATCAGCTCGTTGGCTTGGCCCTCTGCTGCGTTGGAATCGGCTCGCCAACATGCGAGCTCTGGGAGTCCTATTGGATGGGCCGACACAAGACGTTCTGGGGCGTGAAATTGGGAGGCTAGAGCAACATCTGCGGTGGAACGACGGAGCCATACGGTCAAGCAACCAGCTTGGCCGGATGTGGGCTGAACGGCTGCATTCATCGGTGGACGGCGCTGCCCTGAGGAAGTCAGCCCGAACACCAGGGCAACACAGCTAGGTGGATAACCCCCGGCGCTATATTAGTGGCCGCGACTATCTCCTGTATACGTACCAGAATCAATGCCCTCCCAACACGGGCGAGGCTGCTTCGTGGTCGTTCTGGGGAGACCAACTGCCAGGCAGGCTGCGTCGCCAAAGAAACTGCAAACCACGTTGTCCAGCACTGCTTTAGGAGTCATGACGCCCGCATTAAGCGACATAATGCCTTGGCAACTTAGGTTGCGCAAGGCCTTCGTCGCCGAGGCTTTGACGTCCATCTTGAGCCTCACCTCAAAACATCAGAGGGCCTAAAGAAGCCGGACATCGTGGCAGTACGTGGCGATGCAGCCCACATTGTCGATGCCCAAGTTGTGGGCGTTAACTTGGATGTCGACAAATGTCACCAGGAGAAAGTCGCCGTCTATGACAGGGAAGCTGTCCGCCAGGTAGTTAGAGGTCTACACCCAGCAGTCCAGCACGTCACCACAACCTCGGCAACGATCTCATGGAGGGGTGTGTGGTCACCTGCCTCTGCACGCGATCTGCGCAGGCTAGGCTTCAAAGACCATCATTTTGCGGCCATGTCCACGCAGGTCCTCATTGGTACTGTGATAGCTGCTAGGAGATTCGAGACTATGACTGCCACTACACGCACGATGGACCGGACTGGTGTCGGATGAGGGCCCAATTTATGTTTCTTTGCGCTGCTGCCTGGCGCCTATCACAGGCACAAGACGCCTCTTTATTCGCGTGTTTTTCCTGTCACGTCTAGTGTATGTTATGTCTATGTCCTTTGTAAACCCATATGGGTAATGTTCTTTTTGTATGTTCACATACGTGAATAAAGACGGATATTTATAGCCAAATGCCTCGTCATCTAATTAGTGACGCACATGAATGGATTAACGAGATTCCCGCTGTCCCTATCTACAAGCTCCAGCTGTCTCACACTGTGGGCACTCAAGTTGTGCAGGCTCTCGGTTGGTAAAAGACAGTGAGGGGAATGATGCGTCCCAAACAGCCTCTCCTTCCCAAGTGCCCTTACCTGCCTTCTTGAGGTGGAGCTGTTAAGCCTTCGGGCAACTGAAGGGTAGGGGCGCGACAGTGTGCTAAGCAACTTGTACACTGGTTCTGATGGCTGCACTTGCTATGGTAGGATCCTGCCCCAAGTCGGCGAAGGCCGCTCGCCTTGTCTTGGACGCCAAGGCATGCTCTGCCAAGCCGAGGCGTGGTGTCATGTCCCTGGTCAGGTTAGATGGGTCCAGACCTCCCAACGTCTGGGGGACTGGCCCGGCACCTGAGTAGGACCGGGTCCTTGGCCTTTGGTGGGAAACTGGCCTAGTAGGGGGCGAAGGACAGAGAGTGAATCCGCTCTCCCGGAATGTGGGTGGCATTCGCCAATAAGGGAGTGGGTGAAAACTGTGGTGGTGTGGCTGTTGAAGAGGACTAGTGCGATGTACCCACAGCGTGCTAAACCTGGCAGCTCAGTTACTGATAGCTCTTGGTCAAGGGGCGGGACCGGTGAGCGAGCTGCATATAGCCTCCCCCCATGCCAGAGAGGCCGGTCCAGGGCAAGAGACGGGCCTCCACTTTTACACTCTCTAATAATCAAAATGGCTGAGAATATAGAGAGTGGTAATGCGTTAGATACTTGCGAAGTTTCGAGCCTAGAGAATTTGTCTGTCGCTGAGCGACATGCGAAGTTTCTGAGATTGGTGGATACTAGCATCAAAAATGGTAAGATCAGCAATTATGCTATTAACCATATTAGGGACTTTGTAGCCAACTGGGCAATCGCCCACTCTCAGTTAGAGGGTAAGGTAACCGAACCAGTAAAAGAAAATGAAAGACTCAGAGGCCAACCGGCCCGGACTTATGCTGCGGTTGCCAGAGCCCCAGTTGCCAAGGCACCGACAGCAAAAGAAACCATACAGGAGAACATCAAAAAAGTTGCTCCTACAGTGTTTATAAAACCTAAACCAGGCGATGACATTAAAGCTGTTAAGTCAGCATTTGAGAAGTGCATTCATCCTAAGGAGGACAAGATAAAGATAAATAATGTACGTACTGCAAAGAATGTGCTGATAGTAGAAACGGCCTCACAAGAGGACTGTCAAAAGATATTAAACAATGAACAATTAAGTAATAAAGTGAAGTGTGAACCTCCTCGCAAGCGTCGACCTTTGATGTGTCTGTATGATGTGCCTACATTCATGTCAGCAGACAATCTTGTTGACGCAATATATACACAAAATTTTGACGTAAACATGTCAAGAGGAGAATTTGATGAACAATTCAAGTTACGCTTCAAAGTAGGTCCACGTGAGAAGTTGACAGTACACCATGTGGTAGAAGTCTCGCCAGGTTTATGGAAGTTACTAACGAGAATGGGTCGGTTGTATGTTGGCTACTCTGCGTTGAGCATAAAAGATTACCTGGCGGTGCCGAGATGCACTAAATGCCAGGACATTAATCATACGAATAAGTATTGTACGCAACCCGATGTCATATGCGGCCATTGTGGCCTGTCTGGACATATTAAGAAAGGCTGTCCTAATAAGGACAAAGCAGGAGTATGTGTACCATGCAGAAGACGAGGCCGCAAGTGTGGTGGACCTAAAGATTGTCCAACCCACCGGATGTTCTTAGATAGACTTATCCAAAGAACAGATTATGGCGATATTTAAAGTGGTACAAGTCAATGCCATGCGCAGCCAGATGGTTGCTCATGAGTTAAGGAAAGTAGCGGAACAAGAAGGAATAGATGTTCTTTTGATACAAAAACCTAACTCCTGTGCGGGTCGAGTCCCTGGTTTTCCCGCAACAGCACAGGTGGTTTCCTCGGGTGGGAACCCCATGAGTGTGATTATAGTATTGAACAAAACTATTAAAACTACGATATTAAATCAATTCTGTACTGAGCATATTATAGTTGTACAACTTAGTTTGCTGTCTTACAGTATGTACGTTGTAAACGTCTACTGCCAATTCAGACATGACATCAAGATTTATCTTGATCAGCTGAATTGGATACTAAGAGTTTTAGCCGGGCAGGCTATAATTGTAGCTCTTGATGCTAATGCTAAGTCCCCACTCTGGTACAGTGATGTACAGGACGGTAGGGGCGCGGAGCTTGTTGATTTGATAATGGAAACACACACGCATGTACTACACTTTTCTGGGTACCCCCCCGACCTACTCAGGGAGGGCGGGTGCAACATCAATATTTGGTGTCACACTAGCAAGCGAGAGGACAGCACCCCACGTCCATAACTGGCAAGTTAGAGAACACCTGACTGACAGTGATCATAACTGTATAACATCTGAAATAGTGACGACCATCGCACATGTGCCAGGCGAGTGGGTGGAACGGTTCAACTATGCTCGGACAGACTGGGACCGACTCGTGCAAGTGTTCAGTCCTCCTGAGTTCGGGGAGGACATAGGTAATATTGATGAAGCTGTGGAGGAGCTGGTAAGCTCTGTGCAAACGGCTATCACACTAGTTGTACCTCGAATAGCGAGATACATCTGCAGGGAGTCCACCCCATGGACCCCTGAATTGACTGTGGACAAACGGTCGGTCAGAAGGGCGCGAACCAACTATCAAAGGAGCTTTGCCCACGACGAACGACAATACCATCTGCGTATTTATCGTCGTCTGAAGCAGACATAGAAGGATCAATTAGACATTACAAGGCGCCAATCCTGGGAAAGATTTGTGAACGATCAGCTGGGAACAGACCCTTGGGGAGCTCCCTACAAAATCGTTCGAGAAAAAATTAGATCGCCCATGATGTTGTCCACACTACGTGCTGGGGATGGTGACACGACCAAGAATTGGGAAGAAACAGCAAGTTTGCTGTTGGACACATTACTGCCAGATGACATCGAGGACCAGGACTCGCACGAGCAGCGGGAAATACGTCAGGCGCTGTCGATTCCGTATCTTAACGATAAAAACGTGTGCCCTTTCTCAGCAGAGGAGGTAGAAGCAACCATCTACACCTTTGCAAAGAAGAAGGCGCCGGGTCCTGACGGGATCCCTGTGGAGATCTTACAGGGACTCGCACAATTGGTCGCCCCAGCATTAAGTCGTATTTACAACATCTGTTTACAAAGGGGCTATTATCCACTAAAGTGGAAAACTGCAGAAGTAGTAATTATCAGGAAAGGCCCTGATAAAGATCCAATGGTGCCGAAATCCTATCGGCCTATCTGTCTGCTGGATGTAATGGGCAAAGCATTTGAGAAGTTGCTCGCTGACCGTCTCCAGAGTCATCGAACTCTGCATGGCATGAGTGATAGGCAGTTCGGATTCCGAAAGGGTCGCTCCACTCAGGATGCGATCAATGAGGTTTGCCGAATTGTACACACTGCGACATCGAAGTATGTTCTTGGCATAATTATAGACATCTCAGGGGCCTTTTACAACCTGTGGTGGCCGGCACTCTTCTCTAGCCTAAGAGAGATTGGGTGCCCACAGCTGCTGTATGGCTGTCTGGAGGCCTACTGTGATGGAAGGACTGCGAAGATAACGGCTCCTGGAGCCGTCGTATCTAAAAGAGTATCCCGTGGTTGTCCCCAGGGATAGGTGTGTGGTCTCATTTTCTGGGATATCAACATGGAATCAGCGTTGAACGTCCTGCAGGGAGAGACTGCAGTTCTGGAAGTCGTTGCTTATGCGGATGATCTCGCAATTCTGGTAGAAGGTGACACTCGCAATGTGATCGAAGACCGATCACGACTGGCTATTGAACTGTTAACCAACTGGTGTAGGAAGACTAAAATGTCTATTGCACCACAAAAATCGCTATATATTCTCTTGAAAGGCAAGTTAAATAGGAACCCAACGGTTAGAATTAATGGCCAAGCAGTGTCACGACAGAGATATGCCCGTTATCTTGGGGTATATTTAGATGAGAATTGGAGTTTCATTACGCATATTGAGCAAATAACGA